>NC_060175.1:71618149-71815649 GCF_021184085.1 Oncorhynchus gorbuscha | reverse complement strand
TGTGTGTGTGTGTGTGTGTGTGTGTGTGTGTGTGTGTGTGTGTGTGTGTGTGTGTGTGTGTGTGTGTGTGTGTGTGTGTGTGAGTAAGCCTGTGTGTGTGTATTTTTGTGAATGCGTGCCTGTGTGTCAGTGTATGAAATTAAATTACACATAGCCTGTGCGAATCCTCACTTGAATCTGATTGTGTTGTAATGCTCCTATCTAAATTCAGTGGTTGACTGGTAGAGATAAGTGTGGAGCGCGTTATGAGGGATGGAAGTGGAAGGCTACTGCTTTAAGTGGCCATGGGAGTGAATGGATTGGGAGATAGGATCTTAAGGGAACCACCTGGGTCCTCATCAGTCTTCATCAGACTATAGTACTACCAGGTAGAAGCAGAATACACTGCAAGAGATGACTTACTCTCTGGGCTTTGTGGATGTTCCTCCCAAACCTAAACAACAGCAGTTCAAAACGGACTATAATTGTAGAAGGCCGTGCAGGGATCTTTCCTAGTATGTACCATAATTGACTTTAACAAGGCAGCTTGATGTTCAAACTCTTCTGCTACATTTGCATTGTTCACTAATCGTTGTATCGGACATTCAGCAGGGAAGGAGAGTCTGTCTGACTCAGCTGGGTGTGAGGTTATTGACCAGATACCAACAGTGTTGTTCCTGTTGGAATTGCATTGTGGGGGATGAGGTGAAATATAGTGCCTCAAGCCAGGAAGTAGAGATACAATTTCACCTTCATGGAGCAACCTTGTTCATCTTAGTATTTATTTTCTGGGAAATATGTAAAGAACCACCTATGATCTAAAGTTGATTGAGCCGGCCTGGAATTCCAGATGAGCAGGGGACTATTCCATTGATTCCAATGCGCCAGGCAAGCTCAATCAAGTGCAGCTGAAGTATTGGAATGAAAGCAAATACTATCTGAATCCAGGTCTGGATGAGAGCTTCTGCTGAATGATCGTAATGTCAAGTAGACCACGTCTGAAATGGCCCCTTATTCCCTGTATAGTGCAGACTTTGTATAGCGCCTCCCTACCACTGAGGAAGTACAGTTCCCGCTCAGCTCAGTCAAAACTGTTCGCTGCTCTGGCTCCCCAATGGTGGAACAAACTCCCTCACGACGCCAGGACAGCGGAGTCAATCACCACCTTCCGGAGACACCTGAAACCCCACCTCTTTAAGGAATACCTAGGATAGGATAAAGTAATCCTTCTCACCCCCCCTTCCCCCTTAAAATATTTAGATGCACTATTGTAAAGTGGTTGTTCCACTGGATGTCATAAGGTGAATGCACCAATTTGTAAGTCGCTCTGGATAAGAGCGTCTGCTAAATGACTTAAATGTAAATGTAAATGTAAACTCTGGTCAAAAGTAGTGCACTACACAATAGGGTGCCATTTGAGACTCTCACCTTGTTGTCTCTGCAGGCCAGTTGGCGGTGGGCACGTGTGAGATCGTGACGCTCAACAGAGACAGCAGCGTGCCCAGGCGGACCATCGACCGCCAGACTGCCCGCTGTGCCTGCAGGAGAGGCCAGATCGCTGGCACCACGCGAGCCAGGCCTGCCTGCGTTGACGGTGAGTGTGAACAACCGTAGTTTACTTAAGCTGTCTCTAGGGTGGAAGAATTCAGGTAATGTCCCCAGATTTACCAATAATCCTGGTTGGAGGCGTCTAGGAATTCCTGCTTATTCCCTCCTAATTGTAGGAATCTTCCAGTTGGTATTTCTGGAAATGTGGGGAATTTTTGCAAGCCTCGCCGTTATCTCTCTATGATCATCTTCATGCAACCTAGAGGTCAACCACACGACAACCACACGGTCAACCACACAACAGGCCGTATCTGGCATAACGTGTGCCTGTCTGGTACCACGCTGTCTTTGTAATACTGTCTCTTCAGACAGCTCCACATAACGCTCCAGCAACGCTGCTTAACTAAAAGAGAACAGTGGCAGCAAATGGATTATTACTGGCTGCCCATCGCAGCTCTCGCTGACGTTAATAGCCAGTCCATTAAATACAGACCGGTTGCGCACTGGCTGCCACTATGGAGAACGGGAACGCTTTCTGTCGTCACAGAGATGAAGTGAAGACTAGTTGATTTGTGTCGAGGCGGGGTTGGGGAACTTTGCCTGTAAAATGTTTTTTTTTCAGGATGTGGTTGGTATGGTGTTGGAAATATAGACGATTTGGAGATGGAACGCTGGCATATTTGACGGTTATATGGGGTCAGGTCTGCAGACGGATTTGTGTCAGTTTCTCTTTCTATATATTTCTACAACACACTCTCTCTCTCCATTTCTCCTATACAATTCAGACCTCTCTCTCTCTCTCTCTCTCTCTCCTATACAATCCGTACCAGTCTCTCTCCTGCCCCCTCCCTCCCTCCCCACTCTCTCTCTCCCCGCTCTCTCTCTCTCTCTCTCTCTCTCTCTCTCTCTCTCTCTCTCTCTCTCTCTCTCTCTCTCTCTCTCTCTCTCTCTCTCTCTCTCTCTCTGTGGTCCTGGCTGGCAGGATCTGCTAGGGGACAGATGGCCACATGAGCTCTTAAGGCAGGAACAGTTGCAGGAGAGAGCTGGCCCATAGGACCTTCAGAAGCTGATAACCCTGGGCCAGCATCCAGCCTGTCTGGGGGTTGGGGGGGCCGTGAAAACAGAGAGAATGACAGGAAGGCCACCCAGGTGTCAGTCACAGCTTTCCACTCTGTAGTGCCCTATGGGCCGTGTTCTGTAGGGCACAGCGTTCTGAAACGTTTTGCAACTGGAAAAGAAAATGAATGTTTCCTATTTAGACGAGTTCAGGTAGTGCCTACCCGTTTCACTGTGTTTCAAAAAGTTTTCTCCCTTATTGGACACAACCCAGCTGTTTCAGTCTGTCTTCTAGCCAGGCTGTGCTTAGTGCTCTGTTGGTCTCTCCGCACAAATCAGCCAACTTTGCAAACTCAGCTTTATTTCTTTAGCCCCTCAGCAATTGGGTTTAGCTGTTACATGATATACTCACAACTATGTTTACGAATGACTGATCAATCTATGCTTTGTTACGGCTGACGGCGCTGACGATCCAATTCGCAGAGGGAAATTGCAGTGTCAGGGGCAGGATAGCTAGACTTTTGCAGCTGTTGAAGGAATCACGGAGGAATTGAAAGGGAATTTGAAATGTTTTTCTCCTTAAAGCGTTTTTGATCCGTTCCCATTCAAAATATGATATTAGAAAACAGTTGGTGTTCAGGCAGCCAGAGATCCTTTTTTGCAGTGTCCTCTTACTGTGTGCGTGCGTGTGTGCGTGCGTGTGTGCATGCGTGTGTGCATGCGTGCGCGCGTGCACGTGTCTGTGCACGTGCATACATAGTCCCATGGAAAGACAGACCTATACAGGGCTGCGATATCCGACTCGAAGGAACAACATGATACAAGCAATTATTGAAAACCTCAACAAGGGGTTATCCTTTAGCGTCACAATGTCACAATAGGAGGGACACAAACTCCTTTACTCTCATTGTGGACATTTGCCACTGCAGCCCCTCTGTCTCTCACTCTCTTTCAATTCGCCCCCCAACCACCGTAAACCCTGAGGGGCCAGAAAGGGACGACAGCTCATGCCAGGTCCTGAGAGGACCGATAACCTTTGAGAGAGCTTGAACACACACACACACACACACACACACACACACACACACACACACACACACACACACACACACACACACACACACACACACACACACACACACACACACACACACACACACACACACACACACACACACACACACACACACACACACACACACACACACACACACACACACACACAGTGAGGAACAATCAGTGTTGATCAGCGTCAACAAAGCCTAATGCTAATTCAATGTCGTCCGGACAGATTATATAGAGAACACAAAAGAGTGACCGTCATCATGGTGACACCATCTAGTGTCTAGACAGATGACTTTCAAAGAATCTAATCAAGAGCCACTGATTGTGAAGAAGCTATTTCTCTCTCTCTCTCTCACATTCGCTCTCTCTCTCTCTCTCTCGCCTTCTCTCTATCTCGCTCCCTCCCTCCCTCCCCCTCGCTCTCAAAATTAAAAACAATTCAATTTAAGGGCTTTATTGGCATATGTTAACATTGCCAAAGCAAGTGAAGTAGATAATAAACAAAAGTGAAACAAACAATGAAAAAAAACAGTAAATATTACACTCACAAAAGTTCCCAAAGAATAAAGACATTTCAAATGTCATATTATGTGCAAATAGTTCAAGTACAAAAGCAAAAATAAATCTCTCTCAATTCAATAAACTTAATTGACATGGCAAGTTAAATTACTTAATTGTCTAAGTACAAATATAACAACGACCTATTAGTAGTGGCTTTGTTATTAACGTTAAGCGTAACTACAACAGCAATAGTAATGAGAATAATAATAAGTAGAATTAATTTTAGTAGGCTTTTATAGATACAAATTCTTTGCAATGAATGATCATTTTGGGAAATAAATATTATCCTACGTTTGAGTATCTGTCACAGTGTAAAAGGAAATGCAGCTCTGTCTCCACCTCTCCCCAGGAACAGAGTAAGCACAAAGTGGGCAAGCCAGGCTGGCTTGTGACGACCGGTCTCTATGGCCAGGCTGTGCTCACTGAGTCTGAACATAGTCAGTGTTTTCCGCAGTTTTCTATCAGTCACAGTGGTCACTGTGTGCTGTCTGTTTAGAGCCAAATAGGATTGAAGTTTATTTAGATTTTTGTTTGTGGTGTCTTTCCAATCAGGCTCTTCTCTTGTTTCATCTCTTGACATTGTAGGGCTGTGTGATAAAATGTTTTGGGGTCGCTTGTTCTTAGATGGATGTCAAATTGTATGGCTATTTTTTTTTTTGAATAGGGAAGGGAGTATTGGCCCAATTCTGCTCTTACATACGTTATTTTGATTTGTTTTTTGTCCCATTTGGTAAATTCATTATCGGAATATTTTTGAGCCAGATCCTAATTGGAATTTCAATTTTAATGAGACTCGAAATTGAGCTCGAGTGCATCCTGTTCCCATTGATCCTCCTTGAGATGTTTCTACAACTTGATTGGAGTCCACTTGTGGTAAATTCAATTGATTGGACATGATTTGGAAAGGCACACACCTGTCTATATAAGGTCCCACAGTTGACACTGCATGTCAGAGCAAAAACCAAGCCATGAGGTTGAAAGGAATTATCCATAGAGCTCCGTGACAGAATTATGTCGAGGCACAGATCTGGGGAAGGGTACCAAACCATTTATGCAACATTTAAGATCCCCCAAGAAAACAGTGACCTCCATCATTCTTAAATGGAAGAAGTTTAGAACCACCAAGACTCTTCCCAGAGCTGGCCGCCTGGCCAAACTGAGCAATCGGGGGAGAAGGGCCTTGTTCAGGGAGGAACCAAGAACCCGATGGTCACAGGTCCTCTATGGAGATGGGAGACTCTTCCAGAAGGACAACCATTTCTGTAGCATTCCACCAATCAGGCCATTATGGTATAATGACCAGACGTAAGCTACTCATCGGTAAACACATATGACAGCCCACTTGAAGTTTGCCAAAAGGCACCTAAAGACTCTCAGACCATGAGAAACAAGATTCTCTCATCTGATGAAATCAAGATTGAACTATTTGGCCTGAATGCCAAGCATCACGTCTGGAGGAAACCTGACATCCTGAAGCATGGTTTTGGTAGCATCATGCTGGAGGGATGTTTTTCAGCGGCAGGGACTGGGAGACTAGTCAGGATCGAGCGAAAGATGAACTGCACAAAGTACAGAGAGATCCTTGATGAAAACCTGCTCAGGACCTCAGACTGGAGGGAAGGTTCACCTTCCAACAGGACAACGACCCTAATCACACAGCTAAGACAACGCAGGAGTGGCTTGGGGACAAGTCTCTGAATGTCCTTGAGTGGCCCAGTCAGAGCCCTGACTTGAACCCGATCAAACATCTCTGAGAGATCTGAAAATAGATGTGCAGTGACGCTCCCCATCCAACCTGACAGAGCTTGAGAGGATCTGCAGAGAAGAATGGAACAAACTCTCCAAATACAGGGGTGCCAAGCTTGTAGTGTCACACCCAAGACTCAAGGCTCAAATCGCTGCCACAGGTGCTTCAACAAAGTACTGAGTAAAGGGTCTGAATACTTCAACTTTTTTATATGTTATAAATTTGCCAAAAAATGTAAACTGTTTTTGCTTTTCATTATGAGGTATTGTGTGTAGATTGATGAGGAAAATGTAATACATTCTAGAATAAGGCTGTAGCTTAACAAAATGTGGAAAAAGTCAAGGGCTCTGAAAATGTTTCACTCTCTTTCCCTCTCTCATTGAAGACCATTTTGGTATGGCTTGTCATTGGTTGTTGAAACATAGTCCGTGACAAAGCACTAGCATCTACCGATTAGCATAGTGAACTAATATACAGTGAACTGTATATCTGTATAGCACGTTTGACAGTGTCACTACCCATCAAGCCATTTGTGTTAAAATGCACTTGAAATAAAGTGTGACTTTAAAAGGTTGATGACAGTAGCTAATTCAACCTAGGTTCTAACTCTCACCCCCCCCTTCTCTCTTTCTCTCTCTCTTTCTCTTCCCTTCTCTTTGTCCCCTCAGCACGCATCGTGAGGGGCAGACAGTGGTGTGAGATGGCGCCCTGCTTGGAGGGGGAGGTGTGTGGCCTCCTCTTCAACCGCTCTGGCTGGACCTGTACCAAAGGCAGTGGCCGTATCAAGACAGTCACGGTAAGATGTAATCTCACAGAGCCATGTATGGAATCATATTGAAACATACAACTGCCATTAGCTTTGGAACAGGGATTGAGAGAGGGGGCATTTATAAGCTTTTAAATTGTGCTGTCAACATCCTTTGTAAATGTCTAGTAAATATGATACACCAAGTGAGAGAGTTTGTGTGTGTGTCTGCCTGCCTGCCTGCTTTGCATGCCTGTGTACATGGAGAGATCCAGTGCTGTCCTCATTGTCAGGTACGTAGGGTGAAAGGTCATCCAGTGACTGCATCATGTCCGCTAGTTTTCAGTGTGTGTATTATTGTCTGTCTGGGAGGTGCAGGCAGCTGCTACACATTTCAATCTCATCGCTACATCATCTGGGTTTGACAGTTTGCTGTTTGTCATTGGCTAAAAATGCAGATTATACATACAGTATGTTTTGTCCATTAGCTGTTGAAGGACCCGATTTGTGAATGTAATATTATTGTGTATTGATGATGATGCCTTGGATGAAGAGCAGAGCCACTGACTGACAGACCACAATACGGAGGAAGAATGCTCAAGATGGATGCAAATGAGAAATACACGTAACGAGGGCTGAACAGACTAGGATGGAGAGGGACGAGAGAGCTAGGCAGAGAGAGCAGGAGTGACACAGGCTACAGTTGGGCGTGCAGCCAAGCAAAGTGTGTGTGTGTGGCAGGTGGGTGTGTCGGCTGTCACATACATTCCCCCCTGCACCTGCAACCCTTTCTAAATGTAGCCATTGGACAAGTTATTATTGGACAAGCTCTTTGTGTGTATTGTATAATATTTGATGACACTAATTAGAATAATGCTAACTATACATATGTTATTTTAGACTTTTATTCTTACTGTAAGTAGTGTTATTTCATTTAAGGGAGAATATAAGAATAGATGCTGGTGGAAATGTGTTTTGGGATGTCGTAAGGGGTAGAGGAAGTTGCAGTCATGCATTTTGGATGAAATTGCTAGCACTCTACAAACAGCACACACAGGAGGACCCAATGGGTCATAGAGACTTGCATCACATTTAGCACATTTTTGTTCTTCGGCCAACCGTTCCCTCTGCCTCATGTTGTTAGCCAGCACTAAATGCTTGTTGACACTAAGGACCCATTTCCCGGAACCTGAACTAATAAGCACTCTCAATAAGGATTACCCATTGAGCTTGTTTTTCCGTAAAGCCAGTAGATTTCCTTCGGGTCCAGGAAACGAGCCATATTTTGACAAGCCTAATGCATTAAAAAGTGTTGCTGTTGAATCTTGGACTTTGATTAATCTGATTAATCTGACCAACTACAATACGTCGAACCATTTCGTAAAACATGGTTTAACCAGCATGCCTCGTTTCTTAATGCCCAAAGTTGCTTTGATATCCCCTGCTCAGAATTGGAGCCGACAGACTTCCGACGAGCTCAAAGGCAAAAGCCCCTGGATTTCCCTTTGGATTTCATACAGGCTGTTGTTGATACTCCACTACGTCGATTGTAAATGTATTGATTTCGTCTCCAGTTGTATACGGAGTAACTAATCATTATCTGTAAATATATGCTTGAATCAGCACACGGAGAGGAGAGGAATAGTGTGTGGAAACAGGAAAGAGAAATAGAAGTGGAAGTATGGATAGATGGAAGAAACAAATGTAGAAAGAAAGATTACAAAGAATGAAAGAAAGACTGTTGAAATAATTTCAATATGATTCCGCTATTGTTCCCTCTTCTCATTGGCTCCATTTTAAGAGCCAGTGCTGTGGATTTCATGACTTCATCCACAGTAACTGATGTGTCCCTGGGCACAGCACCCTGTAAGAATAAATAAAGTGACTTCTCTGGTGCTGCCACACTCTATAAATTCATACATTTGTTCCTTTTCTTTTCTCCTCGGCGTATGTTTACCCCTCTTGTTCCTGTCAGAGACCCTCTCTGAACACACTCTTTTCCCTTGTCACTTAAAGCACTTTCCGTCCATTTCCCATTTCAACTTCTGTCATTGCCTACTCTTTGAACTGTCATTTTTGTTTTAATCAGCTCCTTTTTCCTCTGCAGACTGTCGGCTGTAAAAGTAGCAGACCTGGGATATATTGAGTACTGTTGAGGCGTAACATCTAGGTAGAATGTCTATGGATGCTCTCGAAAATGGGGTTTGTTCATTTCTATCTGCAATGGTCTGGATTGTGTTGAGTAGGAAAGGATTGCTCACCTCGAACTGGACAAAGATTTTTGCTTAAACAAGTCGGACTTGAAGGTCCAAATCCCTGTCATTCGCATGAAGAAGAGATGCCGATAGAGGGGACGTAATCATTTGTCGGCGAGTAGGTAACCTGCCTCTACCATCCGTCTTATTGGCCAATGTGCAATCATTGGAGAACAACTGGATGCGCTCCGTTCAAGACTATCCTACAAACAGGACATTAAACTGTAATGTCTTATATTTCACCAAGTCGTGGCTGAACGATGACATGGATATATATAGTTGGCTGGGTTTTCCGTGCATCAGCAAGACAGAACAGCTGCCTCCGGTAAGACAAGGTGTGGCGATCTGTGTATCTTTGTCGAGCTGGTGAGGGAAATCTAATATTTAGGAAGTCTTGATGTTACGCTCGCCTGAGGTAGAGTATGATAAGCTGTAGACCACACTAATTACCAAGAGAATTTTAATCTATATTTTTCGTAGCTGTCTATTTACCACCACAAACCAATGTTGGCATTAAGACCACACTCAATGCCGCCATAAGCAAACAGGAAAATGCTCATCCAGAGGCGGTGCTCCTAGTGGCCAGGGACTTTAATGCAGGGACACTTAAATCCCTTTTACCTAATTTCTGCCAGCATGTCACATGTGCAACCAGAGGGGAAAAAAACTCTAGACCACCTTTACTTCTACTACACCAGATCCGACACTCGTCGGTTGTGGCTGGGCCTGCAAACTATTACAGACTACAAAGGGAAGCCCAGCCGCGAGCTGCCCAGTGGCACGAGCCTTCCAGACAAGCTAAATTACTTATGCATGCTTTGAGGCAAGCAACACTGAAGCATGCATGAGAGTGCCAGCTATTCCGTACGACTGTTTGATCACGCTCTCCATAGCCGATGTGTGTAAAACCTTTAAACAGGTCAACATTCACAAGGCTGCAGGGCCAGACGGATTACCAGAATTTGTACTCAGAGCATGCGAGAACCAACTGGCAAGTGTCTTCACTGACATTTTCAAACTCCTTGACCGAGTGTGTAATACCTACATGTTTCAAACAGACCACCATAGTCCCTGTGCCCAAGAACACCAAAGTAACCTGCCTAAATGACCACTGACCCGTAGCACTCACGTCTGTAGCCATGAAGAGCTTTGAAAGGCTGGTCTTGACTCACATCAACACCATCATCCCAGAAACCCTAGACCCACTCCAATTCGCTTACCGCCCCAACAGATCAATAGATGACACAATCTCTATTGCACTCCACACTGCCCTTTCCCACCTGGACAAAATGAACACCTATGTGTGAATGCTATTCATTGAATAAAGCTCAGCGTTCAACACCATAGTGCCCTCAAAGCTCATCAATAAGCTAAGGACCCTGGGACTAAACACCTTCTTCTGCAACTGGATCCTGGACTTCCTGAAGGGCCGCCCCCAGGTAGTAAGGGTAGGCAACAACACATCTGTCACGCTGATTCTCAACATGGGGGCCCCTCAGGGGTGCGTGCTTAGTCCCCTCCTGTACTCCCTGTTCACCCATGACTGCATCGCCAAGCACAACTCCAACACCATAATTAAGTTTGCTGACGACACAACGATGAGACAGCCTATAGGGAGGACATCAGAGACCTGGCAGTGTGGTGCCAGGACAACAACCTCTCCCTCAATGTGACCAAGACAAAGGAAATGTGGCATGGGTCCTTAGATCCTCAAAAGGTTTTACAGCTGCACCATCGAGCTCATCCTGACTGGTTGCATCACCGCCTTGTATGATAACTGCTCGGCCTCCGACCGCCAGGCGCTACAGAGGGTATGGCATTCGGCCAAGTACATCACTGGGGCCAAGCTTCCTGCAATCCAGGACCTCTATATCAGGCAGTGTCAGAGGAAGGCCCTAAAAATTGGCAAAGACCCCAGCCACCATAGTCATAGACTGTTCTCTCTGCTACTGCATGGCAAGTGGTACCAGAGCGCCAAGTCTTGGACCAAAAAACAGATTATCAAATGACTAGACAGACTATTAGTTTTGACCCCCCCACCACCTTTTTTTACACTGCTGCTACTCGCTGTTTATTATCGATGCATAGTCACTTTACCCCTATCTACATGTACATATTACCTCAATTAACTTGACTAACCTGTACCCCTGCACATTGACTCGGTACCGGTACCCCCTGTATATAGCCTCCACATTGACTCGGTACCGGTACCCCCTGTATATAGCCTCCACATTGACTCGGTACCGGTACCCCCTGTATATAGCCTCATTATTGTTATTTTATTGTTACTCTTTTATTTTTTTATTTTAGTTTATTAAGTCAATATTTCCTGAACCCCTTTTTTTTTACTGCGTTGATGGTTAAGGGCTCGTTAGAAAGCATTTCACGGTTGTATTCGGCGCATGTGACAAATAAAATTTGATTTGACTACACATCATTTAGTCACAGTTGATACCCCCAATAGTATGTCCAGTGGCATGATCATTCTAGGTTATGACAATACATATTCAGTCTCCATTGCTATCAGTGGTGTGAAGTACTTAAATAGAAAATACTTTGAAGTACTACTTAAGTCATTTTTTTGTGTATCTTTACTTTACACCCCTTTACTATTTATATTTTTGACAACTTTTACTTCACTACATTCCTAAAGAAAATAACGTTCTTTTTACTCCATACATTTTCCCTGACACCCATACGTACTCGTTACATTTTGAATGCTTAGCAGGACAGGAAAATGGTCAAATTCACACACCTATCAAGAGAACATCCGTGGTCATCTCTACTGTCTCTGATCTGCCGGACTCAGTAAACACAAATGCTTTATTTGTGAATGGCGTCTGAGTGGTGGAGTGTGCCCCTGGCTATCCATAAGTTAAAAACAAGAAAATTGTTCCATCTGGTTTGCTTAATATAAGGAATTTGTAACAAATTATACTTTTACTTTCGATACTTAAGTATATTTAAAACCAAATACTTTTAATCAAGTATTATTTTACTGGGTGACTTTTACTTGTGTCATTTTCTATTAACGTATCTTTACTTTTACTCAATTGTGAATTGTTTCCAACACTGATCGCTATGCGTACACTCCCCTATGTATTTATTTGGACAGTGAAGCTAAAACGTTTAATTGATATATTCCAGCATTTTGGATGTGAGATCAAATGTGCGTGCGGGCGTGCGTTTTCCACGACTTGGTCTGATAGCATGCTCTCTGGCATGTTGTGTATTTGGGGGCTGAATAATACTAGCTGTACTTGTTGTTAGTTGCTCAGAGCTGGATGAGTCTTTAAATGAATAATCCAACCCGCTGAAGGCCACCCTGGGACGCTAGCACATCACTGTGCAGTGCAGTCCACTTTCGATGCGGGAGGAGGGGGGGTTGGTGAAGGAATAGGGTTTTTTAGTCATCGCTGTGATGGCAAAGTGCCTGCAGTGTCAACAATGGCTGTGGGAACTGTGAGGGTGAGAATGGTGTCCTCGTCTGAGCTACCGCTAGTGTTAATCAGTGGCGATTTTAGCATGTACTGTACATCTTGGTGGGACAAACTGAACCAAAAAATGTATGCATGCCAGCAAAGCCACGACACAACACTAACAACACTATAACGGTGACAAACGGTGCCCATAAACTGTTAGGGCCTACATAAAGCTGTTCCAACAGCAAGGATTTATTTCCAGCACGGTGGAGTGAATCCTTACCACTGCTACACCTGGAAATCAGCAGAGCCTTGTCTGGCAGCATAATAGATCATTCAGCCTCATTTACTGCCATTTAAAAATAAAACATAGCTGATATGGCTGACATGCTGAAATAAATATGGTTTCTACTGACTCATTGTGGATTTGTGGAACTCGATAAGAATAATGCCGAATGCCGACATGGGTTATGACTTTTTGTACCATACACAAACATTATTTTGTTTTATGTTCAATAAATTCATAATGTTTGTTTGTTGTGTCATTAACACTTAGCTGTAAGTATAAGCAAGTGCACGCAAACGATCTGCAACGAGGTAGGCCTATTCATTCAGCACTTTCAAAATGGACACCGACAGAAATTCAGATAGATGTTAGTTCAGATAAGGGCTCAACATCTTGCGGAATTTAACTTTACTCTTCTTTATGTCACCACACACACCGAGCGAGCGAGAGAGAGAGAGAGAGAGAGAGAGAGAGAGAGAGAGAGAGATGTGGTTAGACTACAATTTCAAGTATTTTATTAGGCCTATGTGGTCTAAAAACTAAGGAAAATACAATCATGAGGATCCACTTTTATAGACAATATACCAACACAAACAAAACAACCCTTGCAATATCAACTGGAATTACATGGTTCTATTACTGTACTTTTTGTTTAAATAATAATAATAATTGGAATGGGAAGAGACTGTCACTGGAAAACATGGTTACAGACCCAACCACATTATATAGTATCCCCTCCTCATGGTTACAGACACAACAACATTATATAGTATCCCCTCCTCATGGTTATAGACCTGACAACATTATATAGTATCCCCTCCTCATGGTTACAGACCCAACAACATTATATAGTATCCCCTCCTCATGGTTACAGACCCAACAACATTATATAGTATCCCCTCCTCATGGTTATAGGCCCAACAACATTATATAGTATCCCCTCTTCATGGTTACAGGCCCAACAACATTATATAGTATCCCCTCCTCATGGTTATAGACCCAACCACATTATATAGTATCCCCTCCTCATGGTTATAGGCCCAACCACATTATATAGTATCCCCTCTTCATGGTTACAGGCCCAACAACATTATATAGTATCCCTCCTCATGGTTACAGACCCAACAACATTATATAGTATCCCCTCCTCATGGTTATAGACCCAACAACATTATATAGTATCCCCTCCTCATGGTTATAGACCCAACCACATTATATAGTATCCCTCCTCATGGTTACAGACCCAACAACATTATATAGTATCCCTCCTCATGGTTACAGACCCAACAACATTATATAGTATCCCTCCTCATGGTTACAGACCCAACAACATTATATAGTATCCCCTCCTCATGGTTAAAGACCCAACAACATTATATAGTATCCCCTCCTCATGGTTATAGACCTGACAACATTATATAGTATCCCCTCTTCATGGTTACAGACCCAACCACATTATATAGTATCCCTTCCTCATGGCTACAGACCCAACAACATTATATAGTATCCCCTCCTCATGGTTACAGACCCAACAACATTATATAGTATCCCCTCCTCATGGTTCCAGACCCAACAACATTATATAGTATCCCGCCTCATGGTTACAGACCCAACCACATTATATAGTATCCCCTCTTCATGGTTACAGACCCAACAACATTATATAGTATCCCCTCTTCATGGTTACAGACCCAACAACATTATATAGTATCCCCTCCTCATGGTTACAGACCCAACCACATTAAAAAGTATCCCTTCCTCGTGTGGAAAAGCACAAGCGAATTTATAATACACAAAGTAAGCAAAACCAATTAAATGCATCATTCCAACACTGCCTAAAATGATACTAATGAGATATATACCTATAAATAAGTTATATATATATACACATAACAATTGAGATGTACAAACTATGGCATACTGGAACGATGAGCATATAAGAGGCATGCTGTAATTGCTATTAAGACATTTGAGCGAGGTAGTCGATATGCCTATCTGTTCAGGACTTTTGAAATGGACAGCGACAGAAATCAGAACATGGGATGTTCTTACAGTTTTCTATAACGGGGGCATATAAGCAGACAATGAAAGCTCCCTAAAAACAGGCTATAGGCTACATGTGCACCACCAAGTCAGAACAGTAGGCTATGTTCTGAGGGGGAGAGGGACCAAAATCTTAAGGTGAGACCCATTTGCTACTAACGGCTTACTATACAATATACACATAGTATTACTTTCTCAGCTACAGTATACATAGAGTATATCCCTTTTGGGACTCACCGTTGTTGTGCTGTGCTCACTTGAACAGGAAGGTCCTTCTTGTGTCTTCAAAGTCTGTCATTCTCTGGATGAAGTCATGCTAGATTGACAGCATGGCCATTGTATTCAACCATTTCTGGCCCATGGTGTTGCGTGTGAATGTTTGTCATTTTAAGCTTGGAAAAGAGACCCTTTCTGACAGATGTTTTAAACCCTTAAACCCAGACTTGGATCACACACCACTGAATAGCAGGCAGGGGGAAGCAAACTAGTGATTGCTTTGTAATGCATGCAGTTAGCCACTGATTCCTTCCACACCAATCATTGTTGAAAATTTGCCAGTAGATTGTCGACGTGATTCATGATGTCGACTGCTTGTCTTGCTAGCTTGCTAGCTAAGGTTTTGAAAGTGTGATGTCCAATCAAAGCTAGATATACCGTGATTTGACATCATTTTATCTGTGGCCAATGACCTTGACTCTTCTTGGACCAGCACTTATACTGTACATTTATGGCAGCACCCAAGGGGGCTTGAACTGCCTAGCTCTCCCTGTAGATTCTGCGGTGACGTAAAGTCCCCATGAGTAGCAGAGGACCGAACCACAACTAGAAAAGATTACCAACGCCTACGCTCTGTGCTTTTGCTGGCTGCCCCTCCACCACAGAAAGCACTGAGCTTGGCTGAAACACCTGTAGTTTGAAGCTGCCTTACTCAACAAAGAGATCATGTTTGTATGCGGCTTTATTATCTCAGAACTAAACAGGTGGGGCCCAAAACAGCTGTGGCTCTGCCCTGAATGACAGGTCGCCACGGGTGTTAATATAGTGCTGCCCCAACTCTGGTGCAGTATACCCCTACGCAGTATGCAACCATGCTGTCAGAGGTACTTCAAATCAAAGTGTATTGGTCACATACACAGATTTGCTGACGTTATCTCCAGGGCAGTGAAATGCTTGTGTTTCTAGCTCCAACAGTGTAGTAATATCTAGCAATACAAAACAATACACACATAATACAAAAAGTTAAAAGAAAGAAAGTAAGAAATGTCAAAACGAATCCAATTAACAACCCAAATAGCAACAGTAATCCATATGCAATCTATATGTATATACAACGGATTAATTTAGAGCAGATATACTAAGAATGATATGTCCAGCAACAGATATACTAAGAATGATATGTTCAGCAGCAGATATACTAAGAATGATATGTTCAGCAGCAGATATACTAAGAATGATATGTTCAGCAGCAGATATACTAAGAATGATATGTTCAGCAGCAGATACACTAAGAATGATATGTTCAGCAGCAGATACACTAAGAATGATATGTTCAGCAGTAGATATACTAAGAATGATATGTTCAGCAGTAGATATACTAAGAATGATATGTTCAGCAGCAGATACACTAAGAATGATATGTTCAGCAGCAGATATACTAAGAATGATATGTTCAGCAGCAGATACACTAAGAATGATATGTTCAGCAGCAGATACACTAAGAATGATATGTTCAGCAGCAGATACACTAAGAATGATATGTTCAGCAGTAGATATACTAAGAATGATATGTTCAGCAGTAGATATACTAAGAATGATATGTTCAGCAGTAGATATACTAAGAATGATATGTTCAGCAGCAGATACACTAAGAATGATATGTTCTAAGAATGATATGTTCAGCAGCAGATACACTAAGAATGATATGTTCAGCAGTAGATATACTAAGAATGATATGTTCAGCAGCAGATACACTAAGAATGATATGTTCAGCAGTAGATATACTAAGAATGATAAGAACTTATTTTCCACCATAATTTGCAAATAAATTCATCAAAAATCCTACAATGAGATTTTCTGGATTTTTTTTCTCATTTTGTCTGTCATAGTTTAAGTGTACCTATGATGAAAATTACAGGCCTCTCTCATCTTTTTAAGTGGGAGAACTTGCACAATTGGTGGCTGACTAAATACTTTTTTGCCCCACTGTATTAGTGGGGCAAAAAATAAATACTTTTTCGCCCCACTGTATTAGAGTCAGCTATGTCAAGAATTCAGTATTTACATAAATGAACAGTGTAAATAAAATGCAATGTTCAATAGTATAAATATTCTAATGAGCTATCTCGAGAACATAGTATGTACTGTAAATACACAGTACAAAATCGCATGGCAAAAGGGATAGAAATGTAGGAAATTTGCTTCCGGATCTGAGTCCGGAATATAAATAATATACTGTGCGTTCGTAAAGTATTCAGACCCCCTCCCCCTTTTCCACATTTTGTTACGTTACAGCCTTATTCTAAAATTTATTCAATTATTTGTTTTCCTCGTCAATCTACACACAATACCCCATAATGACAACGTGAAAAGTTTTTAAAAACATTTTTGCAAATGTATAAACATTTTAAAACAGAAATAACTTATTTACATAACTATTCAGACCTTTTGCCATAAGACTCAAAATTGAGCTCAGGTGCATCCTGTTTCCATTGATCATCCTTGAGATGTTTCTACAACTTGATTGGAGTCCACCTGTAGCAAATTCAATTGATTAAACCGGATTTGGAAAGGTACACACCTGTCTATAGGGTCCCACAGTTGACACTACATAACAGTGCAAAAACCAAGCCATGAGGTCGAAGGATTTGTCTGTAGAGCTCCGAGACATGATTGGGTCGAGGCACAGATCTGGGGAAGGGTACAAAAACAATTCTGCAGCATTGAAGGTCCCCAAGAACACCATGGCCTCCATTCTTAAATGGAAGAAGTTTGGAACCACCAAGACTCTTCCTAGAGCTGGCCGCCCAACCAAACTGAGCAATCGGGGGAGAAGGACCTTGGTCAGGGAGGTTACCAAGAACCCGATGGTCACTCTGACAGAGCTCTGGAGTTCCTCTGTGGAGATGGGAGAACCTTCCAGAAGGACAAACATCTCTGCAGCACTCCATGAATCAGGACTTATTGGTAGAGTGGCTAGATGGAAGTCACTCCTCAGTAAAAGGCACATGCCCGCTTGGAGTTTGTCAAAAGGCACCTAAAGACTCTCAGACCATGAGAAACAAGATTCTCTGGTCTGATGAAACCAAGATTGAACTCTTTGGCCTGAATGCCAAGCGTCATATCTGGAGGAAACCTGTCACCAGCTGTGGGGATGTTTTCAGCAGCAGGGACTGGGAGACTAATCAGGAAAGAGGGAAAGATGAACGGAGCATGGTACAGAGGTCGATGATGAAAACCTGCTCAAGAGCACTCAGGACCTCAGACTGGGGTGAAGATTCACCTTCCAACAGGACAACAACCCTACTTACACAGCTAAGACAACACAGGAGTGGCTTCGGGACAAGTCTCTGAATGTCCTTGAGTGGCCCAGCCAGAGCCTGGACTTGAGCCCAATTGAACATCTCTTGAGAGGCCTGAAAATAGCTGCGCAGTGACGCTCCCCATCCAACCTGACAGAGCTTGAGAAGATCTGCAGAGAAGAATGGGAGAAACTCCCCAAATACAGGTGTGCCAAGCTCGTAGCTGTCATGGTTCCACCTGTCACCAGAGGGCAGCAGAGACCATCCTAGAGACATTAACGACACTCCGGTGTGTCCAATTGACTCATTATGATTTAGCTGTTAAAAGAGGGGTGTTTTCCTTTTGTAGAAGCTTGAATTGTTTACCGTGTGCTGTTGTTTCCTGAGTGAGTTTTCGAGACATAGTGTTTGTTTTTTTCAAGTGCACTGTGATCCTGCGACTACCGTTTCTCAGTAAAGTATTATGTTTATCCTTAACTACTGATTCCTCATCTGGTCTTTATTGTGTATATTGTGTGTAGATTGATTGGAGGGGGGACAATTTAATCCATTTTAGAGTAGGGCTGTAATGTAATAAAATGTTGGTCTGAATACTTTCAGAATGCACTGCATATATGTGAATGATGTATATGGACAGCATGTGAATAGAAAAGGTGTGTATAGCACTGGTTATATAGGATGAGCCATGACTAGAATACTGTATAGTGAACAAAAATATGAACGCAACAATTTCTACGATTTTACTGAGTTGCAGTTCATATAAGGAAATCAGTCAATTGAAATAAATGAATTAGGCCCAAATCTATGGATTTCACATGACTGGCAATACATGCATGCATCTGTTGGTCAGACTTTTTTAAAGGTAGGGGTGTCGAGCAGAAAACCAGTCAATATCGGGTGTGACCACCATTTGCCTCATGCAGCGTGACACATATCCTTCGCATCAGGCTGTTGATTGTGGAATGTTGTCCCACTCCATTTCAATGGCTGTGCAAAGTTGCTGGATAATGGTGGGAACTGAAACACGCTTTTGTACACATCGATCCAGAGCATCCCAAACATGCTCAATGGGTGGCATGTCTGGTGAATATGCATGCCAGTGGGACATTTTCAGATTGCAGGAATTGTGTACAGTTCCTTGCGACATGGGGCTGTGCGTTATGCTGAAACAGGAGGTGATGGCTGCGGAGGAATGGTACGACAATGAGTGTGAGGATCTCTGTGAATTCAAATTGCCATGGATAAAATGCAATTGTTTGTTGTTCGTAGCTTATGCCTGCCCATACCATAACCCCACCGCCACCATGGGGCACTCTGTTCACAACGTTGACATCAGCAAACTGCTCGCCCACATGACGCCATACACATGGTCTGCAGTTGTGAGGCCGGTTGGACGTACTGCCAAATACTCTAAAATGACTTTGGAGGCCAGTTTATGGTAGAGAAATTAACATTTGATTCTCTGGCAACAGCTCTAGTGGACATTCCTGCAGTCAGGATGCCAATTACAGACTCCCCCAAACCTTGTGTGACAAAACTGCCCATTTTAGAGTGGCTTTTCATTGTCCCCAGCACAAGGTGCGCTTGGGTAATGATCATGCTGTTGAATCATCTTCTTGATATGACAGCCACACCTGTCAGGTGTATGGATTATCTTGGCAAAGGAGAAATGCTCACTAACAGGGATGTAAACTAATTTGTGCACAACATTTGAGAGAAATAAGCTTTTTTATTTCACCTCAGGAAATATGAGACCAACACTTAAGATGTTGTATTTATATTTTTGTTCAGTGTACATATAAAGTTGGTAAAACAGTATGTAAACATTATTAAAGTGACCAGTGCTGAATGACTCAATGTACATTGGGCAGCAGTCTCTAAGGTGCAGGGTAGAGTACTGGGTGGTAGCCGTCAAGTAACAGGTTTTGAGGTTCAAGTCAGAGTACTGAGTGGAGACAGCTAGTGGTGAAGCTGTTTCACCACAAACTTTTGACCCTCTCCACTACAGCCCCGTTGATGTGGATGGGGTTGTGCTTTCTCTGCTGTCTCCTGTAGTCCTCAATCAGCTCCTTTATTTGGTTGACATTGAGGCGCTGTCGGCTGTCTCGTCGTTGTAGGTAATCAGGCCTTCCAGTTTTGTGTCGAGTTGGAGATGTGCGCAGTCATGGGTGAACGATGAATACATGAGGGCGCTGAGGACGCACCCCTGTGGGGACCCCGTGTTGAGGTTCAGCGTGGCGGAGATGTTGTTGACTACCTTCACCACTTGGGGTCGGCCTGTCAGGAAGTCCAGGACCCAGTTGCACAGGGAGTGGTTCAGACCCAGGGCCAGAGCTTAACGATGAGCTTGAAGGGCACTATGGTGTTGAAGGCTGAGCTGTAGTTAATGAACAGCATTCTAACTTGAGTAAATGGATAGTAATCCTGGATTTTATGTAGCAGTATTTGTAGATGTACCTGAGTGAGATTGAACCAGGTAAAATCACCCCAGAGCTAGAAATGTCACAAATGGTACTGAATCAGACTATTTTGTAAGTTGTCAAGTGGGTGGTCACGTGTGTTAGCGATCAGAGGCTCGTTGGGTCGAGCCTGGTAGGGGACAGTTGAAGAATCACAGCTGTTAGCAGCACAGTGAAGCCGTTTTTTTAAGGTTCTGATTTTTTTTTTAAATGTATTTCTGTGATCCAACTCCTCAGAGAGTGCTAGCATCAGTATACTTTTTCAACAACAGCTGAGCCATGGAACAGCTAATGGCCTATATTCACAAAGTGTCTCCGTATATGAGTACAGATCTAGGATCCGTTTTCTTTTTTAGATCATAACGAATAAGATTGCATGGATCAACCCTTTCTTGGACGCTTGACACATACAGCCCCTGGAGCTCAGGGACAGGGTTAAGTAAAACAAAATCATAGCTAATTAGTGAAAAAAAACTCATTAGTACATTTTTTGTATCTCTATCTTTGTCTGTCCCTCTCCCAATCTTTCTTTGTATCTCTTTGTAGTCTAAGGAGAGAACTTTGTCTGTGATGTCCATGGGTTTCTTGTCCTGTGAACAGTAGCCATTGCTAAGCTGTTTGTTTGTCAAGCGGTAGTGCCGTCCACTGTCTCTTCCACACCTTCTCCTCTTCTGGGCCCAACTAGCCTTTTAATTAGGGTGAGCAGTTAATAGTGCCAAGCTAGCACCACTGCCACTTCAGCACTTTAGCCTGAGTTAGTATCCCCACAATCGATTTCTAAGAGCGGTAGCAAGAGAAGGCCACTCTATTGTTGAAGTACCAGGGCAATCATGATTCGCCTTTTGGGTGGGTGGGGGGGGGGGGGGGGTTGCTTCTTTCACAGCAAATTATGGAAAAGTGCCAAAGTCAGGTATATCAATACTTTGCTTTCTCCTCGATTCTTGTACTTTTATAATAGATAGCAAGGTCTTGGAATTCTTCTCACACACCACCAGTAAAGAATGTTCTAGGCATTCAGCCTTCAACTGAAGAAAAATAAATAAAATCAAGAAACCTTGTGCTCAATATAGATACTATAAGCTTTTTCCCCTCTCGCCCCTTTTTTTTGTTTTGATTCAAAGATGCAGTAGAAGTATTTAGCATTTAGATGACATTGCCAGAGAGGTGCGATGGATCAGCACCACTCTGAGGAGTGTTTCTCTGATAACATAGGTAGGGCACCCGGACAGACACAACAGACGACCGACACGCCAGATGGACGGACGGACAGAACAGACCGACAAGACAGACATGCAGGTGGGCAGACACGACACAGAACATTGACAGACAGAGAGACATGGCCGACCAACCAGCCGACAGATGGGTGAGCAGTGGAATACCAGCTGTACCCGTTGTTGCTGCAGGAGCTCAGAACAGCAGAACAGAAAGAGGCTCCGGGGAATGCCATGGCAACTGGCGTAGCACACCCCCCGCAGGGTGCCCCACAGAGACATGGGGGGTGACCTTGCTCGGACCTTGCGGGAGGGGGCAGTTACCACTGCCCACTGCACCACGGCCTCGAATGGCTGCACAGCCCATTAGCTTCCTGATTATGCTCAGCTTAGCCATTAGCTCCTCAGAAGTATCTCACCCCCCGGCCCCCTCTACCAGTTTAGATGGCGTCATGAGTTTCTTCGAAAATGGGAAGGAAATAACAGCAAGTGCTTTCTAGCTCTGGGGAATGAACGAGACACACAAAAAATACTAGAGAAAAATGGAAAGAAAAAGTTATCTTTTACTATTAAACAACCTGCAGTAAGCATATCGTTTTGTAGATATAGATTGTTTTTCGTAGTTGTATGATTGTATTTTTATATATATATATATATATTAATATTTTTGTTTTGCTACAGATTTATAATATAGACTTATAGTATATATTTTCACTGGACATAGTATATTGTAATTGTTCTATTATGACACTGGAAGGAAGTTCCTCAGGAACCCATGGCTCAGAGACCCATATGGACCTACTTTACCTGCTAGTACTTCCTGGTAGTGTATAGTTTAAAGGTCAGAAAAAGTACAACATTTGATAAGTCCTTAAGTTTCTGTCATCTAGCCTCAGATATAATTTAGTCTTGCCGTCTTTGCTTCAAAGTGGACATGTTGTATGCTCCTGGCCATTTTACTGGAAAGAAAAGCATGATAGTTTATACTTTGATAAAGGAGAGCTGTCTGTCCTGATGTTTCTTTGCCTTTCAACCTCTTCTTTTCTTTTTATCTTCTTTCTAGCCCTTGCCTAAGGAGCCATCGTAAGGAGTTAAGAACTAAGTGGGTAGGTGAGTCTGGCTCCATCCATCCTCTCAAAGTGTATGTTGTTTATTTTATGCACTTCCAGCTGTCTAGTCTGTGGGGCAAGCAGAATTGCACATCTGAGACTTACCGTCTCCCTATACGAACTAATCACCGGAGTTCAAAAGGTCAAACTCCCATGGTGCTTATAGTAAAGGACAACTCCCACCTACTCATCGTTTACATTTTTCTCTTTTACATAGAAATACACAATTGGTGGCTGCATTTCCCTGTGAGAAAATGGCTTTGATGCTTGCAACAAAAAAAAGACCAAAAGAAAGATCAAAGGGAGCTATAGTGGTACAAAGTCACCTAATGCAGAGGGTTACAAATTAACAACGCCCAAAGAGGCTACTTCAAAGGATGATGTTACTTCAAATGGCTGCGTTGTTTAAGAGGACTAGGGAAATACAAGGTGGAGTTGAGAGATTTAGTTATTTTTGGACTGAGAAGGAAACTAAAGAGCCGTATTAAGTCAAACAAGCACCCCGAAACAAGCACCCCACCGCAGAAAACCTGAACTGGGGAAACATAATGTATCTGAACCTTTGTTTTGTTTCACGGTAAACATTGGCTACTGCAATTTATCCGATTGCTTATTTTGTTAATTTATTCCATGAAAATACCTCTTATGTGTAACAATAACAATGTTGTTTGTCCATAGTGCAGGGTTGTGTGAATACCAAGCCTAGAAAAAGACAATGGTCGTAAAAGTGGGTGATATTGCCGAATCTCCACGCCTATGTGTCACAGTCTATATTCTAAGATGGATTTACCTTCCTCCACAGAGAAAACAAAATGAATCACAGACAATTACCAGAGACAGGGAGAGAATGAGGATTGGGGGCATCATAAATATTAATTTTCCGGGTGGCTTTAAATTCATGAAATTCTTTGCAAACTCATATTAAAGATTCATATGGACAATCTAGGGTGTAAAAGTTTACCATTGCTACGGTGAATTGGCACTCAGACAGACACGACAGACAGAGAGACAGACCATACAGATATACCATAAATACAATCCAGACAGACAGACAGACATACGAGTGTGCAGACACGACAGACAGAGAGACAGACCATACAGATATACCAGAAATACAATCCAAACAGACAGACAGACATACGAGTGTGCAGACACGACAGACAGAGAGACAGACCATACAGATATACCAGAAATACAATCCAGACAGACAGACAGACATACGAGTGTGCAGACACGACAGACAGAGAGACAGACCATACAGATATACCATAAATACAATCCAGACAGACAGACAGACATACGAGTGTGCAAAAACGACAGATCATTTATTACGTGGAATTATACATTTACATTTATGGCATATTTACAATTGAAGTCGGAAGTTTATACATTTAAGTCATTTAGCAGACGCTCTTATCCAGAGCGACTTACAAATTGGTGCATTCACCTTATGACTTCCATTATATACACCTTAGCCAAATATATTTAAACTCCTAGTAAACATTCCCTGTCTTAGGTCAGTTAGGATCACCACTTTATTTTAAGAATGTGAAATGTCAGAATAATAGCAGAGAGAATGATTTATTTCAGCTTGTATTTCTTTAATCACATTCCCAGTGGGTCAGAAGTTTACATATACACTCAATTAGTATTTGATAGCATTGCCTTTAAATTGGTTAACTTGGGTCAAATGTTTTGGGTAGCCTTGTACAAGCTTCCCACAATTGGCCCATTCCTCCTGACAGAGCTGGTGTAAAGGTGTCAGGTTTGTACAAGCTTTTTCAGTTCTGCCTTGACTTTGTGGTCCTTAAGCCATTTTGCCACAACTTTGGAAGTATGCTTGGTTCCATTGTCCATTTGGAAGACCCATTTGCGACCAAGCTTTAACTTCCTGACTGATGTCTTGAGATGTTGCTTCAATATATCCACATAATTTTCCTGCCTCATGATGCCATCTATTTTGTGAAGTGCACCAGTCCCTCCTGCAGCAAAGCACCCCCCCCCCCCCCAACATAATGCTGTCACCCCCGTGCTTCATGGTTGGGATGGTGTTCTTCGGCTTGCAAGCCTCCCCCCTTTTTCCTCCAAACATAACAATGGTCATTATGGCCAAACAGTTCTATTTTTGTTTCATCAGACCAGAGGACATTTCTCCAAAAGAAATGGTGCCATGGTGTTTATACTTGCGTACTATTGTTTGTACAGATGAACGTGGTACCTTCAGGCATTGGGAAATTGCTCCAAAGGATGAACCAGACTTGTGGAGGTCTACAATTTTGGCTTCATGGATTCTAAAGCCATGACATAATTTTCTGGAATTTTCCAAGCTGTTTAAAGGCAACTTACTCTATGTAAACTTCTGACCCACTGGAATTGTGATACAGTGAATTGTAAGTGAAATAATCTGTCCTTAAACAATTGTTGGAAAAATTACTTGTCATGCACAAAGTAGATGTCCTGACCGACTTGCCAAAACTATAGTTTGTTCACAAGAAATTTGTGGAGTGGTTGAAAAACGAGTTTTAATGACTCCAACATAAGTGTATGTAAACTTCCTACTTCAACTGTATATGGTTTGAACTCAATGTAATTATTTTAGCATACAAAAATAGATATGGATGACTAAAACAAGATATTTGATTTAACCAATATTTATACAGGTTATTCTCGTTGAGGTGATGTCTATTTTAATAGAGAGACCTGTTCAAAGTTGTTCTACATAAACTGTGCTAGCCTTCATTATACACCACTTGTATTAATATGAGTGTTTGTATGTTCATCTTACTTGTGAAGTTGCTTTCATTATTCTTATTCTGAAGTCCATCGTGCGTTCAAGATTCAAAGTAATCCTGAAATGACAGTGAACAACCGTGAGTGCCTTGTTTACTCAACTCCATTTTCCCCCTTTCTCTCTCTCTCTCTCTAACCCCCTTACCCCTATCCCAGGTTTATTGCCAGTCATGGCAGAAGGGGAACAGAGGCCAATGACCAGGCAAGCACAGTTTGTGTCCATTCGCCAATTTTGTGCTCAAACCACTACTACCCCCTCCCCCACACCACCACCATCTATCAGAGGAGCCCTACTATGTGACAGTGACACTCCTCTGCTCCCTCATTGGTCCAAAAGTCCGTACCTGCCCATGAAAGCAACTCGCCACAGCATCGTTATTGGAACCATATCACAAACTGAATGACAAATCCTACTGTATACTGTATATAACCTGTGTTGTTTCAGCACGGCAAGCAGGATAGAACTGGGAGTCTAAACATGTGTAAGGAAACCATTTCGCCACCTACCCCCTATGGAACACAATGTGAAGGCATTTTTGGTAACTTGGTTTAAACTAGTCTACAGTTATTTTATGAGTACTGATACGAGAACCATTCACAGGGTCTTTTCACTCACGTAAATAGTCTGTTTGGTTTAAGGCGTCGGTTTTGTCCTGTTGAAGAGCCATGATAGGTTTGCTGGCACGGGGCGGTTAGTGAAACCAGGATATGATGCCAATGGGTGCCCGTCTTTAGCCATATTTCTCCATCCTCTAAGAAACACCACCACCTGTCTTGTGTATCTGAGGGATGGGGTTCCAAGAGGTTCTGGGATGAAATATATATAGAGAAAATGAGGAAATCCCATGCGAGTATCATGCTCTTCTCTTGTCGTCAATCTCTACAGTGAAAGAAGGATCAAATATATGATATACATTTACAGTTCTGGAGGAGAAACTTTTGGATGGATTGTCAGTGACTATCTAACTTGACATTGAAAAAGCTTTGTTTATCTGGTGCCTACCACTGATGGGACCGTTGCCAGTAAGGATTCCCTAATAGTGTCTGTGGAGAAACCGCCCACGTGACATCACTCTGCTATAGGAGATCTTTATGAGACACTTACTGACAGACTACACCTGCCTGGCTCTTTATCCTGTGTTCTAATTATTTTTGTTGTGTGTGTGTGTGTGTGTGTGTGTGTGTGTGTGTGTGTGTGTGTGTGTGTGTGTGTGTGTGTGTGTGTGTGTGTGTGTGTGTGTGTGTGTGTGTGTGTGTGTGTGTGTGTGTGTGTGTGTGTGTGTGTGTGTGTGCGTCTGGGTGTCTGTGCCTCCTGATATACACTGTGAAATGGGAAATAGTTGACACAATCTTGTTCTTAAGTTTAACACATTCAGTACTGTACTTCTGGACAGAACTGTTCCTGAAGCTGGTATGATCATGTTTTAGGGGATTCGCGTTGATTTAGAGCTGGAATCCGTACTTGCTGGAGCTGCCATGTCGGTCTGCGATATTAAAGAGACAGTTACTTCAAAACAATGAGCACTGTTCTTTCCCTCGGACATCACTGCACATCACTGCACGCCCCGATAGAACAGCAGAGTATTTGCTGCAATTTTCTTTTACCACAATGCTAGATGCTCATCTCCTCCGTTTCACCAACAAAACCAACAACAAAAAACGATAGCAAAAGCTCCGGGTCGAGATGGCGCTGTTTCACCTTGTGCGGATTTCAGCTTTAAAGCGTCATACAGAGGAATCACATGTTTTTAATACAAAAGTGTATTAATATTGACAGATCTATGTCACATAAGTTAAAAGCAGTAATGATAGTCCATGTGTAGTACCGATTGATTATTTGAACGTTAGGTTTTAAATGGCCTTTTTTATAGGAAATAGATGTATGAAGGTATGCTACTTGCAAAGTGCTGCTGGTTATGTTGGGTGTGATGTATACATTCACTGTATAATGTCCCATGGGTATTTCTAACGTCATTTATGTTACGGGATTACGAGAGAGAGTGAGTGCCACAGAGAGAATGAGACCATAAAGGACATTGTATATCACTGAAATGGAGTTGTTCTTTTTCACCAGAAAGATATACTTACTGTATGTTAATATACTTATTGTATGTTAATATACTTACTGTATGTTAATATACTGTATGCTCTTTTGAGAGACACGGGGATGAAAAGAGCCTTCCATCCCTGGGGCTAATGTAATTGCCTTTAAGTGTGTGTGGTGTGCGCACATATGTGTGTGCATGAGTGTGCGTGTGCTTGCGTGTATGTGGGTGTGCATGTCTATGAGTGCAGGTGTGGGTGTGCGTGCACATGTTCACTGTGTCCATTTGTGTGTGCTTGATTGATGTGTGAAGAGAGCACCACAATTCTCATCTAATTACACTTAACTTTAATTACTCCCAACTGTACCCATGTCCTTTTCTTTCACTATTTTGTCTTAGTTTTTTTTTAACCATCACAAATCAAATGTCCCCTTAATTTGATCTGATTCCATGGATGAATCTCTGAATCCACATCAGATGCATGACAGAATGAAAGTTATTTCACCGACTGGCTTGCACACGGGCTGAATTTGGCCTGCGGGTGATTTTATTTGGCCCCAAAAGTTTAATGAGCGTTACAGAGAGATGTATGGGATCATATACAAATATAAGCAAGGTTTGAATTTAATATGTTTTAGTCAAATACTATCTGTTTAGACTTCTTGCGGTCAATTTGCAGTCTACAAATGATTTGTAATTATGTTCCCGCCCCCTGACCATCGCTCAAGAACAAGTCAGCCCTCTGCTGAATCTCGTTAATGATCCCTATTCTATGTAGTCTTGAAGAGAAGATATGGTAGCATTCAAAGTTAGAGAACAAAGTATTTTGTTTCACTTTCTCTGAGGTGCCTCCTTTTCCTATGAGGGATGCAACATCCACGTCACTTCAGTCTCGCTGGATTGATTGCTTTAATTTCATTCCCGCGACTCTTCATGTGTGCCTGTTGTTTTTTTCCCGTGAACATTATGACCGCGGAAACATTTGTAATGACCTGTCAAACACACTCTGGTAATAGCTGAAATGGGCTAAATGGAATTGTCTTTCCATTGAACATTAAAGCTTCGTCGGGCATTTAATTAACCGTCTCTACACTTACATCGCAAGAAAGAGAAGAAATAACTTTCTTTTTGCGGTTGTTCATTTTTTGGTGGAATTGAAAAAAGTTAGAATTTGCTACAGTTGAAATGTTTACAAATTAGAAGCACTGAAATGAAAGCAATTTTCTCAAATGAACACTCGGATTATAGTGATCATGTTTGATCTCGCAAACAATGTGAAGTATGTTTGGATAGGTGTAATCTAGAGCCAAGCGTGTTGATTTTTTAAACCAACGGTATCCTGCTATTGACACACTTGTTGAATTATGCAACAGAACATGACAATAACAGTAAATTATTGAGGAAGTCTAGACAGCGCAGGTGAGTTCAGGTAGGGTAGACAGAGCAGGTAAGTTCAGGTAGGGTAGACAGAGCAGGTAAGTTCAGGTAGGCCTGGACAGAGCAGGTAAGTTCAGGTAGGCCTGGACAGAGCAGGTGAGTTCAGGTAGGGTAGACAGAGCAGGTAAGTTCAGGTAGGTCTAGACCGAGCAGGTGAGTTCAGGTAGGGTAGACAGAGCAGGTGAGTTCAGGTAGGTCTAGACAGAGCAGGTGAGTTCAGGTAGGTCTAGACAGAGCAGGTGAGTTCAGGTAGGTCTAGACAGAGCAGGTGAGTTCAGGTAGGGTAGACAGAGCAGGTGAGTTCAGGTAGGTCTAGACAGAGCAGGTGAGTTCAGGTAGGTCTAGACAGCGCAGGTGAGTTCAGGTAGGGTAGACAGAGCAGGTGAGTTCAGGTAGGTCTAGACAGAGCAGGTGAGTTCAGGTAGGTCTAGACAGCGCAGGTGAGTTCAGGTAGGGTAGACCGAGCAGGTGAGTTCAGGTAGGTCTAGACAGAGCAGGTGAGTTCAGGTAGCCCTGTTCCCCTCCTTTATGTAAATATATTCATATAGCCTATGCAAATACACCTGCTGTATTTATGCAAATGAGGCACATATATTTTTCTTTATTTTAACACAAAACATAAAAAAATACCTGATACAATAAGAAAATGTATGAGCGCATTTGAAGTAAATGTAAAACCTGAATTCCCACCAAAATCTCTGAGCTTAATTATTTATCCATGCCAGTGAAATGTTTTATGTGCAATGATTCAGTCAATATCTGATGGATTATAAGAATTCTAAAAGTTTGGAGTATTTTCATCTATTGTCCACCCGTTGCATTTACTACAATTGTTTGCTACTTTATATGTGGTCCACCACCAACCTGTTCTACTTGGGAAGAAATGAGAAGAAAGCAGCGAGCCTTTCAGTTGAAAAACCTCGCTTCAAAACATACAACCAGCCTGATTATAGATACATCCGCTCTGTATTTACACTGAGTATACAAAACATTAGGAACACCTCCATAATATTGAGTTGCACCCCCCTTCCCTTCAGAACGGCCTCAATTGGCCTGTGCATGGACTTCATGGTGTCGAAAGTGACTCCAATGCTTCCCACAGTTGTTGCAAGTTGGCTGGATGTCCTTTGGGTGTTGACCCATTCGTGTTACACGCGGGAAACTGTTGAGCGTGAAAAACCCAGCGGCGCTGCAGTTCTTGACATACTCAAACTGATGCGCCTGGCACCTACTACCGTACCCTGTTCAAAGGCATTCAAATCTTTTGTCTTGCCCATTCACCCTCTGAATGGCACACATACACAATCCATGTTTCACTTGTCTCAAGGCTTAAAAATCCTTCTTTAGCCAGTCTCCTCCCCTTCATCTACACACTGATTGAAGAGGATTTAATGGGTGACATCAATAAGGGATCATAGCTTTCACCTGGATTTACCTGGTCAGTCTGCCATGTTTTGTACACTCCGTGTATTTGGACAGTGAAGCTACAATTTGAACATTTGGCTCCATACTTTAGCATTTGGGATTTGAGATCAATTGTTTCCTCGTAAGGCGCCCAGTACACAATGTAACCTTTTATTTGAGGGTATTTTCATACATATCTGAACAAAGATTATACTCCCCAAAGAAATGCCAACGTCTGACCATTATACAGCAAGAAGACCCGGACACTGTTAAAGCTCCCAATTCACCGCTTTATTGACTCCGTTTCCATCCGAAACGGATCTTCGTCAGGTCAAACAAACAAACTTGAGTGCTCACTTCCCCAAATATACACAGTTCACCTCACATGACCATCGTGGACATGACGCATGATGGGTGCAAAAAAACACATTTGTATATCTCTAATAATTACATAACAATGAGGTGGGTGCATGTCATGGTTCCAGAACATAATATATGTTTACAAAATGACCAAGTGGGTAACCTGGAAGGCAAGACAAAATCAAAGTGAAGTAACATATTCAGGTAAGAAATGGTCTGATATCAAACTTCTCACCGTTACCAGTAAGAGGGGAGGTTAGCCTTGATTTATTCCTCTAACATTCTCATGGTTCATTCATGATTATCCATAATGTTCAGAAACATCTTCTACTCTTATCTACAATAAAAGTGACTCCAAAATGACACAATACATTGTTCACCATTCAATTCCTGTTGGGCAAAACATCATCGAAAACACAAAACAAATGCAAATGCATCCAACAAGTTTGTAGAGTCAGAAGCTTGATGTGGTCATTGTGTGCTAGGAATATGTGACCAAATATATTCACCTTGTCTACTAAAATACACTATAAGTGAATTTGTCCAAATACTTATGAAAATAAAAATCAAATGGGGGGCTAGACACATAAAGTACTTTCATTTCTAAACAGTGAAACAGGTATATAAAAAATACCCTCAAATTAAAGGTGACATTCTGTGCCATTGCCTCAAATCCCAAATGCTGGAGTATAGTGTGTATAGGGGCCTTTTCAGTGTGCAGTGAGACAGGGAAGAATAGAAAGAAGATAGCGATGTAAAATGGTCGTTTTGCACAAGCAACACGGCTAATTTATCATTCTCAAGGGGTCAGGCGACGCTCACTGGGTTGTGAATTTTAATGGTATTTTTTATGTGTTTCTATAAAGTATGTTTAGCTGCAAGCGTTTATGCAGAGCACAACATCCTCCACTCCCCTCACTTAGTGAGTCAAGGAGAGGCTGGGCTGAATTTAGCCTGTGTACTGCCGCATCGCTGTCCTTTTGAGCATGACACACACAAAGTATTTAGGTGTGGATTCAAAAACATGACCACACACAATTTAATGATATAAGAATGGTATTCAAAAATGTTCTCAACCAAAAGCACTAGTCTAAAATCCCACACCATCAGTTTAAAACCATATGAGCTGTTTCTGTTTGTAAGTTACTCACCATGCCATCCCAGTTCTGTTGGTATGCATGCTTCTGCCATCCCAGTTCTGTTGGTATGCATGCTTCTGCCATCCCAGTTCTGTCGGTATGCATGCTTCTGCCATCCCAGTTCTGTCGGTATGCATGCTTCTGCCATCCCAGTTCTGTCGGTATGCATGCTTCTGCCATCCCAGTTCTGTCGGTATGCATGCTTCTGCCATCCCAGTTCTGTTGGTATGCATGCTTCTGCCATCCCAGTTCTGTCGGTATGTATGCTTCTGCCATCCCAGTTCTGTCGGTATGTATGCTTCTGCCATCCCAGTTCTGTCGGTATGTATGCTTCTGCCATCCCAGTTCTGTCGGTATGTATGCTTCTGCCATCCCAGTTCTGTTGGTATGTATGCTTCTGCCATCCCAGTTCTGTCGGTATGTATGCTTCTGCCATCCCAGTTCTGTCGGTATGTATGCTTCTGCCATCCCAGTTCTGTCGGTATGTATGCTTCTGCCATCCCAGTTCTGTCGGTATGTATGCTTCTGCCATCCCAGTTCTTTGGTATGGTATGTATGCTTCTGCCATCCCAGTTCTGTCGGTATGTATGCTTCTGCCATCCCAGTTCTGTCGGTATGTATGCTTCTGCCATCCCAGTTCTGTCGGTATGTATGCTTCTGCCATCCCAGTTCTGTTGGTATGCATGCTTCTGCCATCCCAGTTCTGTTGGTATGCATGCCACTGCAATCACAGTTCCTCATAAAGTGTCTCCTAATTGGTCTCATGCCATAAGGATCCCCACCCCAGTGTGGATTCAAGCTGTAATATTTGGATGTTGACAGTGTGCCATGATGTGCTCATTCAACCCATTGGCTGATTCTCATTGCGTTTGGGGGCCTGAAAGGGACAATCCTGGATTTTTGGACCAAAACAAGTGGCTTTGTTGTTTATTTCTCAGAATCCCGGATTGTCCCTGTAATGGGACATTCCGGGTTTTAGAAAGTGGGGGTACTGGCGAGGGGTCTGGGGGAGGATATTTTTTTGGCATTCTTAAAGTTCATTTCCCGCACAATCCAATATGTTATAAAGTAAGCAAAAATGCCCACAGTCATCAAGCTAGGTAAGAGATAATTATTCAACATGTTTAAGTGACTGATAAGACTAAACTAGAACCAAAAATAATTCATAATCAATATTGTGTTGCACCTTGAACCAATAGCCTAACAAATTAACAACTCTTTAAAGAAAATACTAACACCTTTCATTGTCTTAAGAGATCCTCTATACAAAACTTCAGCCGGACATCACACCGACCCCCACCAGTCTAGTACATAACTCAACTCTCTCCAAACACAATTTCCTTCCCACCTTCCCAAGGGAAAGGTTTGGAAACAAAAGTTTTAAAAATTACAAAAAATCACATATACCTCAAATATACATTAACACACAGAAACAGCAAATCCTCCATAAACACCGAAAAAATATATAAATGCAACATGTAAAGTGTTGGTTCCATGTTTCATGAAATAAAAGATCCCAGAAATGTTCCACACGCACAAAAATCGTATTTCTCTCAAATGTTGTGCACCGTTAGTTAGCATTTTATCCTTTGTCAAGATAATCCATCCACCTGACAGGTGTGGCATATCAAGAAGCTGATTAAACAGCATAGGGTGGGGTGCTGAGAAGTATTTCTGTCTGTAATAAAGTCCTTTTTTGGGGAAAAACGTATTCTGAATGGCTGGGTCTGGCTTCCAAATGGGTGGGCCTATGCCCTCCCAGACCCATGGCTGCGCCCCTGCCTATTCATGTGAAATCCATAGATTAGGGCCTAATAAATTGATTTCCATTGACTTATTGCCTTTTATGAACTGTAACTCAGTAGAATCTTTGAAATTGTTGCATGTTGCATTTATATTTTTGGTCAGTATAATTCATATCATAGGCCTAATAGTACTGCAGAGCTCTTTTTACTTGTACACAATCTAGCTGGGTCACCGAGTCCTGCCCCTAGGGGTCCACGGCCCTGCAGCACCCCAACCAGACACACCCCACTCAGCTTTAGGATCTTAGTGAAACATGTACAGTATTATTGGTTTTGGATATGTTAGGCCAAGGCCAGAGTGACAACCCACAGGACAGCAGACCACCAGAGCCAGGACTGAGCAGCCCAGAAGCTAGGGACTACCTAAATAGGTATCTCCCCTGATGTGGGAATGTTTTAAATACAGACTCCTTTTGTCATACTGTATTCCATAAAAGGCATCCAGAATTTATGAAAGTTGCACAGTAAACCTTTAATCGTGTAATAAATAAAATCTAGTGATACATAACTTGACATTTCTGCCATCCATTGTGACATTGTGGGAGGATAACCAACCTTCCAATTAATGGCAATGCATTTGTAAGCCACTATTAATGCTTGGTTACACAGTTTCTTCTGATAATAGTCTCCAGTATCAACATTTCCAAGCAAACAAAAACAGGGAGAGGAGATAATCTGTAGACATGCTGAGATAAAAGAACATACTCTTTGCCAGAATTCAGCCAGCCTTCACAAGACCATAACAAATGCAAATACGTCCCCTTTTGTGTTTTATACCTCCAGCAGGGGAATTACATTTCTGAGTGCATGTAATTCAGTTTCTCTGGCATATACTACGTTCTCTGGATGATCTTAAACTGTAGTAATTTATGTATGAGATGATATGAACATGACTGGGCATTCAAACACATCTGTATCCACTCATCATAATCATCATCAATAGCTTCTACCAGGTCTTCCTCACATTTCTGTTTGACATGTATTGTGTCATCGGCAAAAACCTCTCAACCATTGATACAGTTTGGAAATCAACTTTAGAAGTCTGTCAGACTGCCTTAAAATGTTTTAAATACTTGAAGCATCTGGCTTGTCCATTGTTTGCTACACAGAGATAATAAAGTATTGTATCTGCAAACATTCACCTCAGCTCCGTCACAGACTGGTCTTTCCTGGCTGCCTGACCCTTCTGACACCCCTGTCATCATCTGATCCTTTGAAGATGAGGCATGACAAAGAAATACATTGGTGTACAGATATACATTATATTACCCAATAATAGAATCAATGGTTCAACCATTGAAATGACCATTATTCCCAGATCCCAGACTGTAGCTTTAAACTTAAGCTGCTATCCTTAAACTACTGTAGGTCTACCCATCAACTCAAGATGGAACTTTGTGTCATTCACTGATATTGCTAATATTTCGCAAAATTCACCTGAGCTCCGTAGACTGGTCTTTCCTCTGACCATGCTGGGACACCTGTCACCATCTGATCCTGCTAAGGCATGATGAGCATAGTGTTGTGTACCGACTGTGCACCATGACTGAAAGATTAGTGGAATCTGTGTGGGTAGCTGGACAGGTAGGATGATTGACAGTGAAGGTGAACAGGTGGTCACAGGTCAGGTGACAGAGGAATGCATGAGACTGAGTCAGGAATTCCTTTAACCATAAAGTAGTATATTTACTGAGTAGTCTGTGGCGGATTCATGGAAACACAGAACTTCTGGATTAGACAGAGTTAAGGAAGAGAAAGCAGAGAGATCGGACGATGACGATTTCCTCCTTTTATGGAGTTGAGATCTGTCTGACATTTCCACCTGACCTAATTAAAGCTTCCCTGGTCCAGCTGAGCAAGTGGCCATGAATTAAACGATTCTTCCACCAACTCCATGGGCCTTTTCTACAGCTACCCCAGAAATGTGTTAAATTCCACACTCCTCAAAAAGGCTCATTGCTCCTCGTCCTCTGTCACCTCAGGGAGAGGAATTAGTCTGGCGACTGGCCGGATATATGTTCGGTTCTTGACCTGGATCTCCACTGATCTAACACGACCATCGGTTCCAGGCATGGTCTTAGTGATTTGGCCCACCGGCCAGGAGGCTCGAGGCAGCTGAGGGTCCACCATCATTACGACTTGGCCAGTTTCCAGGCTGACCATTTCTCTCCACCATTTCCCTCTGTGCTGTAGGCTATTAAGTAATCCCAAATGAATCGGGCCCAGAAATGGTCAGCCAAGATCTGGCTGTGTCGCCACAGACGTCTGCCAATGGGGTTGGTATCAGCATACATGACTTTAGGAAGTGACGCATCTCTGCGTCCCATCAAGAGCATATTCGGTGTAACCGGATCGGGGTCAGCGATGTCTGCAGAGAGATATCCCAAGGGTTTGGAGTTCACTATCCCTTCCACCTCTATCAGGACAGTCCGCAAGACAGTTTAAATGACAGTTTGGTCCCCTAGGACGACTCGTAAGGCCGTCTTTACAGATTTGATTTCTCGCTCCCATGTTCCTCCAAAATGAGGAGCTCCTGGAGGGTTAAATTTGAATGAGATTTTGGCCCATCAGCTCATCCTGGAGGCAGGGTTCCATGGCTTGGAAGGCTTCCTCCAACCTGGCTTCTCCTGCCTTGAAGTTTGTGCCCCTGTCAGCCAGGATCTCGTAGGGTTTCCCACATTGGGAGATAAACCGCTGCATGGCCATGATGAAGGCTTCAGTATCCAAACTCTCCAGTAGGTCCAGGTGGACACATCTAGTTGTCAAACACTTGAATAGAATGCCCCAGAGCTTTTCCACTCAACGACCTAGTTTGATCGTCAAGGGGCCAAAGCAATCTACTCCTGTTGACCAGAAGGGTGGTTTGAGGAGGCGCAAACGAGCAGGGGGTAAATCTGCATATTTTGGGCACAGTGGCTCCAGGCCTGCCATCTCAGACATTCCACGCCGGTGTATTGGGGCTTACGAATGGCTCCTCGTCCTCCAAGTATCCAGTACTTCCACCTCATCTCCCCATAGACTCTCTCTGGCCCTGGGGGGAGAAGCCTCTCATCATAACTCTTGATGAGGAAGCTGGTAATAGGGTGTCTGGAGGCAAGGATAATTGGGTGGATAGCATCAGGATCCAAGACTTCTGCTTGGCGCAGCCTCCCTCCGACTCTGATCACTGAGGATTTGGTCATATTCTGGGGCAAGAGAGAGAAGACGGCTGTCCTTAGCCACTTCCCTACCAGCTTTCAGAGCGTTTATCTCCTCTGGGAAGCTAACTGCTTGTGCATGCTGGAGGAGTAGTGTCTCTGCCGCGAGGGATGTGGGTATGGAAGCCACCACATCTAAGGTCTGGTTTGTGGTGGCGATCAGATTCGGCAGTGTTTGGGATTGTGCTAGGTCAGGGAGAGCTGTTGTTGGTTCCGTTGAGATGCTGTAGCATTGGGCAGACTTCCTTAACTCATGAGCATCAGTTGGTTGTGGAGGGGCCGCACGCCCGGGGGCTGTCGGCCACTCGTCCTCTAGTTGGGACAAGAATGGTGGTCCCAAGCCTCAGCGTTGGGGTTGAGCCAGTTCCTTAAGGATTTTCCCACGAGTAATGTCATCAGCAGGATTGTTTACGCTGTCAACATACCTCCAGTCCTGGACTTCTGTTAGGTCTTGGATTTCCGCAATGCGAGTTCCGACGAACACCTTATACCTGCAGGACTCCGACTTGAGCCAGGTCAATACAGTGGTCGAATCACTCCAGTAGATGACCCTTTGAATTGACAAGGTGAGCTCGGCTCGCAAGGTAGAGGCCAACTGGGCTCCGGAAAGGGCAGCACTGAGTTCTAGCCTAGGCATTGACAACTGCTTCTTGGGTGCGACCCTGGACCTGGCCATGACAAAGGAGACATGGGTGTGGCCTGCCTTATCCTACACTCTTAGATAGGAATCGCACTATAAGCTCGCTCCGAAACGTCACAGAACACATGCAGTTCCAGGTATGATACCAGTTGATCAACACAGGTTGGTACATAATATCTTGGCATTTGGACATCAGAGAGCTCCGATAACTCTGTTTCCCAACAGATCCATCGTTTCACTAGGTCAGCCGGTGGGATCAGTTCATCCCAGTCCCTCTTAGTCTGCCACAGGCCCTGGACTAAGACTTTGGCCCGGGTTGTGTATGGCAGGATATACCCAAGGGGATCGTGTTGACTGGCCAGAGTCCGATAGATGGTGCGCAGAGTGGGGGTTTCGGTACTCAGGGCTGAGCGGTGCTCGTACCCCAGGGTATCCGTTATGCAGCTTCATCTCAGTCCTAGAGTGGGCTCTTGTCTTTTTCTGTCCCTCCTGGCATTCAAACTCCTTCCTTCCCCCGGAAGCTATGGCTGAGATTGTGGCCTGGTGAACGATGCTCTTCGCCCTCGCCTTCACCTGCAACCATGCGGCTAGGTCTCTGAGAGCATAGGTGCTTCTCGAGTCCTCTTTCAGGATGCTCTTGTTCAAACAATGTTCAATGAAACTGTCTCTGGGGTACGCTGGAAGCTTGATAAGCTTGCTAAGAAGCCTGTCCACGTGGGAGCCACATTTCAGCTCGTTCCCGTCTTCTCCTTCAACGCATCGAGGTGATGGATTGGACAGGCAGGGAGAACTCTTGGAAGGCAGCATGATCTCCCATTTTAATTGGAGACGTGTTCAGGATGTTGTTTAGTTCATTCTGGACTAGCTGGCGTGGCTCACCATATCTCGCTTTCAGGGCCTGGAGAGTTGCAGTGTATGATAGTGTGTGATAGAGTTGTGGAGTGCATAAAGGATTGAGCCAGCTTGTATACACTGGGAAACCGCAAGTGATCCATCAGTACTTGGTACTTGGTACTTGTAGCGTTCTGACAGATGACTGTGAATACCCAGTAGGCTCTCCAATGCCATCTCCAAAAGGACAAATTCACTCTCTTTCTCGCTCTCAAAGTATGGCAGTTTGGGTCTGGGAATACCATAGGCTGAGGCAGTTTCATAATGTTGTCTCCCTCTTCTGGTTGTGCAAAGGATAAACCCGGGACTGCTGATGAGCGCACTGTGGCCTCATTGGGCCTGTCCCCTACTGTCCCAGACCCTCCATTGGTGGCAGCCGGAATTGGGTGAGAGCCCTCCCACCTGATGTTTGATTTCTGGTCTGGCCCAGGCCCTGGACGAGAAGAATGATTTGCCGTGGTTGGTAATTGGCGGAAAGGCAAAGGAGTGATGCTTTGTCTTGATGAAGGAGGAATGCTAACTTGTGTCACTGGCATAGAGAGTGTTGACGGAGCGGCCTATCACCCGTGCTCCATGTTTATTGTTGACCTCGGAGCCTCCAGGGACTGTGTGCCATGCTGTACCAGAGGGGCAGATTGGGAAAGAAAGGCAGACAGGTCAGGTCCATGTGGAGGGGTGGTCAGGTCAACTCCCTGTTCGTTCCTCTCCAGGAAGGATGAGACCATCTGTGCCTCCTCCAATTCCCTTCTTGCTTGACGGTGCCATCGCTGCTCTGCCAGGTCCTTGGCAATGAATTCCTGTTCCTGTAGAGCTCTACGGGTCTGCACATCCAATAAGTGACATCGTTCGTCACCTTGACGTTCTTCCTCAATCTGATGCTCAATTTCCTCCAATGCTAGTAATTTCATGCTCTCTCGTAGGACAGCGGTCTGGGAATAGCTGAGGGCTAGTGAATGTGGCTGCCATAGCCACTTCCAAAGGGCTATCCACTGGTCGAACTCTCACTCTGTCTAGAGTGCCTCGAAGATTACCCATTTGTTAAGGGGTGAGCGGAGCCTGCATCTGTCATGTTTGTCATTCATTGTCATGTCTTGTCCCTGTGCTCCCCATGCTATTCGTTTCCCTCTGCTGGTCTTGTTTGGTTCTATCCTTCTCTCTCCCCCTCCCTCTCTCACTCTCTCGCTCTCTCTTCTCTCTGTCGTTCCGTTCCTGCTCCCAGCTGTTCCTATTCCCCTAATCATCATTTAGTCTTTCCACACCTGTTCCCGATCCTTTCCCCTGATTAGACTCCCTATTTATTCCTTTGTGATCCGTTCCTGTTCCGTCGGTTCCTTGTTTTGTATTCCATGCTGTGATTGCGTTTCGCCCTGTCCTGTCGTGTTTTTTGCCGTGATTGTATATCACCCTGTCCTGTCGTGTTTTGTGCCTTCTTCAGACGCTGCGTGTGAGCAGGTGTCTCAGTTGACTACGGCCTGCGCCTACCCGAAGCGACCTGCAGTCTGTGGCCGCTTCTCCAGTTGTTTTCCCCTCTACTAATCTAGAGGATTTCAGTTATTCGGTTTTGAACATTAATAAACTCTGTTTCTGTTAAGTCGCGTTTGGGTCCTCCTTCACCTGCATGACAGAAGGAACCGACCAAAGAATGGACCCAGCGACTTCAGACGCTCGTTACACTGCCGTCGAGATCCAAGGAGCCATGCTCGGCAGACACGAGCAGGAATTGTCTGCTGCTCGCCATGCCGTGGAGAACCTGGCCGCTCAGGTTTCCGACCTCTCTGGACAGTTCCAGAGTCTACGTCTCGTGCCACCTGTTACTCCCTGGCCTGCCGAGCCTCCTGAACCCAGGGTTAATAACCCACCTTGCTACTCCGGGCAGCCCACTGAGTGCCGCTCCTTTCTCACGCAGTGTGAGATTGTGTTCTCTCTCCAACCCCACACATACTCTAGAGAGAGAGCTCGGGTTGCTTTCGTCATTTCACTCCTTACTGGCCGGGCTCGAGAATGGGGCACAGCTATCTGGGAGGCAAGGGCTGATTGCTCTAACAGATTCCAGAACTTTAAAGAGGAGATGATTCGGGTTTTTGACCGTTCAGTTTTTGGTGAGGAGGCTTCTAGGGCCCTGGCTTCCTTATGCCAAGGTGAACGGTCCATAACGGATTATTCCATTGAGTTTCGCACTCTTGCTGCCTCTAGTGAGTGGAACGAGCCGGCGCTGCTCGCTCGTTTTCTGGAGGGACTCCACGCAGTGGTTAAGGATGAGATTCTCTCCCGGGAGGTTCCTTCAGATGTGGACTCCTTGATTGCTCTCGCCATCCGCATAGAACGACGGGTAGATCTTCGTCACCGGGCTCGTGGAAGAGAGCTCGCATCAACGGTGTTTCCCTGCTCCGCATCGCAACCATCTCCCTCTGGCTTTGAGACTGAGCCCATGCAGCTGGGAGGGATTCGCATCTCGAATAAGGAGAGGGAACAGAGGATCACCAACCGCCTGTGCCTCTATTGCGGAGTTGCTGGACATTTTGTTATTTCATGTCCAGTAAGAGGCCAGAGCCCATCAGTAAGCGGAGGGCTACTGGTGAGCGCTACTACTCAGGTCCCTTCATCTAGATCTTGTACTACTATGTCGGTCCATCTACGCTGGACCGGTTCGGGTGCTACATGCAGTGCTTTGATTGACTCTGGGGCTGAGGGTTGTTTCATGGACGAAGCATGGGCTCGGAAACATAACATTCCTTTCAGACCGTTAGACAGGCCTACGCCCATGTTTGCCTTAGATGGTAGTCATCTTCCCAGTATCAAATTTGAGACACTACCTTTAACTCTCACAGTATCTGGTAACCACAGTGAGACTATGTCTTTTTTGATTTTCCGTTCACCGTTTACACCTGTTGTTTTGGGTCACCCCTGGCTTGTATGTCATAATCCTTCTATTAATTGGTCTAGTAATTCTATCCTATCCTGGAACGTTTCTTGTCATGTGAAGTGTTTAATGTCTGCCATCCCTCCCATTTCTTCTGTCCCTACTTCTCAGGAGGAACCTGGCGATTTGACAGGAGTGCCGGAGGAATATCATGATCTGCGCACGGTCTTCAGTCGGTCCCGAGCCAACTCCCTTCCTCCTCACCGGTCGTATGATTGTAGTATTGATCTCCTTCCGGGGACCACTCCTCCTCGAGGTAGACTATACTCTCTGTCGGCTCCCGAACGTAAGGCTCTCGAGGATTATTTGTCTGTGTCTCTTGACGCCGGTACCATAGTGCCTTCTTCCTCTCCGGCCGGGGCGGGGTTCTTTTTGTTAAGAAGAAGGACGGTACTCTGCGCCCCTGCGTGGATTATCGAGGGCTGAATGACATAACGGTTAAGAATCGTTATCCGCTTCCCCTTATGTCATCAGCCTTCGAGATTCTGCAGGGAGCCAGGTGCTTTACTAAGTTGGACCTTCGTAACGCTTACCATCTCGTGCGCATCAGAGAGGGGGACGAGTGGAAAACGGCGTTTAATACTCCGTTAGGGCATTTTGAGTACCGGGTTCTGCCGTTCGGTCTCGCCAATGCGCCAGCTGTTTTTCAGGCATTAGTTAATGATGTTCTGAGAGACATGCTGAACATTTTTGTTTTTGTCTATCTTGACGATATCCTGATTTTTTCTCCGTCACTCGAGATTCATGTTCAGCACGTTCGACGTGTTCTACAGCGCCTTTTAGAGAATTGTCTCTACGTAAAGGCTGAGAAGTGCTCTTTTCATGTCTCCTCCGTTACTTTTCTCGGTTCCGTTATTTCCGCTGAAGGCATTCAGATGGATTCCGCTAAGGTCCAAGCTGTCAGTGATTGGCCCGTTCCAAGGTCACGTGTCGAGTTGCAGCGCTTCTTAGGTTTCGCTAATTTCTATCGGCGTTTCATTCGTAATTTCGGTCAAGTTGCTGCCCCTCTCACAGCTCTTACTTCTGTCAAGACGTGTTTTAAGTGGTCCGGTTCCGCCCAGGGAGCTTTTGATCTTCTAAAAGAACGTTTTACGTCCGCTCCTATCCTCGTTACTCCTGACGTCACTAGACAATTCATTGTCGAGGTTGACGCTTCAGAGGTAGGCGTGGGAGCCATTCTATCCCAGCGCTCCCAGTCTGACGATAAGGTTCATCCTTGCGCTTATTTTTCTCATCGCCTGTCGCCATCTGAGCGCAACTATGATGTGGGTAACCGTGAACTGCTCGCCATCCGCTTAGCCCTAGGCGAATGGCGACAGTGGTTGGAGGGGGCGACGTTCCTTTTGTCGTTTGGACAGACCATAAGAACCTTGAGTACATCCGTTCTGCCAAACGACTTAATGCCCGTCAAGCTCGTTGGGCGTTGTTTTTCGCTCGTTTCGAGTTTGTGATTTCTTACCGTCCGGGTAGCAAGAACACCAAGCCTGATGCCTTATCCCGTCTGTTTAGTTCTTCTGTGGCTTCTACTGATCCCGAGGGGATTCTTCCTTATGGGCGTGTTGTCGGGTTAACAGTCTGGGGAATTGAAAGACAGGTTAAGCAAGCACTCACGCACACTGCGTCGCCGCGCGCTTGTCCTAGTAACCTCCTTTTCGTCCCTGTTTCCACTCGTCTGGCTGTTCTTCAGTGGGCTCACTCTGCCAAGTTAGCGGGTCATCCCGGTGTTCGAGGCACTCTTGCGTCTATTCGCCAGCGCTTTTGGTGGCCGACTCAGGAGCGTGACACGCGCCGTTTCGTGGCTGCCTGTTCGGACTGCGCGCAGACTAAGTCGGGTAACTCTCCTCCTGCCGGTCGTCTCAGACCGCTCCCCATTCCTTCTCGACCATGGTCTCACATTGCCTTAGACTTCATTACCGGTCTGCCTTTGTCTGCGGGGAAGACTGTGATTCTGACGGTTGTCGATAGGTTCTCTAAGGCGGCACATTTCATTCCCCTCGCTAAACTTCCTTCCGCTAAGGAGACGGCACAAATCATTATTGAGAATGTATTCAGAATTCATGGCCTCCCGTTAGACGCCGTTTCAGACAGAGGTCCGCAATTCACGTCACAGTTTTGGAGGGAGTTCTGTCGTTTGATTGGTGCGTCCGTCAGTCTCTCTTCCGGGTTTCATCCCCAGTCTAACGGTCAAGCAGAGAGGGCCAATCAGACGATTGGTCGCATACTACGCAGCCTTTCTTTCAGGAACCCTGCGTCTTGGGCAGAACAGCTCCCCTGGGCAGAATACGCTCACAATTCGCTTCCTTCGTCTGCTACCGGGTTATCTCCGTTTCAGAGTAGTCTGGGTTACCAGCCTCCTCTGTTCTCATCCCAGCTTGCCGAGTCCAGCGTTCCCTCCCGCTCAAGCGTTTGTCCAACGTTGTGAGCGCACCTGGAGGAGGGTGAGGTCTGCACTTTGCCGTTACAGGGCACAGACGGTGAGAGCCGCCAATAAACGCAGGATTAAGAGTCCAAGGTATTGTTGCGGCCAGAGAGTGTGGCTTTCCACTCGCAACCTTCCTCTTACGACAGCTTCTCGTAAGTTGACTCCGCGGTTCATTGGTCCGTTCCGTGTCTCCCAGGTCGTCAATCCTGTCGCTGTGCGACTGCTTCTTCCGCGACATCTTCGTCGCGTCCATCCTGTCTTCCATGTCTCCTGTGTTAAGCCCTTTCTTCGCACCCCGTTCGTCTTCCCTCCCCCTCCCGTCCTTGTCGAGAGCGCACCTATTTACAAGGTACATAAAATTATGGACATGCGTTCTCGGGGACGGGGTCACCAATACCTAGTGGATTGGGAGGGTTACGGTCCTGAGGAGAGGAGTTGGGTTCCGTCTCGGGACGTGCTGGACCGTTCGCTCATCGATGATTTCCTCCGTTGCCGCCAGGATTCCTCTCGAGTGCGCCAGGAGGCGCTCGGTGAGTGGGGGGTACTGTCATGTTTGTCATTCATTGTCATGTCTTGTCCCTGTGCTCCCCATGCTATTCGTTTCCCTCTGCTGGTCTTGTTTGGTTCTATCCTTCTCTCTCCCCCTCCCTCTCTCACTCTCTCGCTCTCTCTTCTCTCTGTCGTTCCGTTCCTGCTCCCAGCTGTTCCTATTCCCCTAATCATCATTTAGTCTTTCCACACCTGTTCCCGATCCTTTCCCCTGATTAGACTCCCTATTTATTCCTTTGTGATCCGTTCCTGTTCCGTCGGTTCCTTGTTTTGTATTCCATGCTGTGATTGCGTTTCGCCCTGTCCTGTCGTGTTTTTTGCCGTGATTGTATATCACCCTGTCCTGTCGTGTTTTGTGCCTTCTTCAGACGCTGCGTGTGAGCAGGTGTCTCAGTTGACTACGGCCTGCGCCTACCCGAAGCGACCTGCAGTCTGTGGCCGCTTCTCCAGTTGTTTTCCCCTCTACTAATCTAGAGGATTTCAGTTATTCGGTTTTGAACATTAATAAACTCTGTTTCTGTTAAGTCGCGTTTGGGTCCTCCTTCACCTGCATGACAGCATCAGGAAGCTCCTCCATGGGTTCTTCCTGTCAACTTCTTTCCCGTCCCAAAGCAGTTTCCGGTCCTTGGCTCAGAGGGGATGGTTGATGGCTGAAACGTACAGTTGATCCATCACCACTTTGCGATCTGGTGGGCTTGCACTTTGATGTGAGAATCTTGACCACATAATCCTTAAGATAACCAGGTGCTTGCCTGGTTCTTCTGGTGCTGCTGGTGGTTGAGGATGAAGCCTTCTTTGTTGCTTTAGGCTTAGCTCCTGGATCTTTTCTTTGTTCCAAGACCTTTCCCTCAGCTGCTCTCTCCTCCTCTCTTCTTCCTTCCAGTGGAGATAATTCTTCCTTCTCCTCCATTTCCTTTTCACCTGTCTTTGGTTCAGTCATCATCCGTCTCGAAGGACCATTGAAAGATTAGTGGAATCTGTGTGGGTAGCTGGACAGGTAGGATGACTGACAGTGAAGGTGAACAGGTGGTCACAGGTCAGGTGACAGAGGAATGCATGAGACTGAGTCAGGAATTCCTTTAACCATAAAGTGGTATATTTACTGAGTAGTCTGTGGTGGATTCATGGCAACACAGAACTTCTGGAATAGACGGAGTTAAGGATGAGAAAGCAGCGAGATAGGATGATGGCGATTTCCTCCTTTTATGAAGTTGAGATCTGTCTGACATTTCCACCGGACCTAATTAAAGCCTCCCCTGGCCCAGCTGAGCAAGTGGCCATGAATTGAAGGATTCTTCCACCAACACCATGGGCTTTTTCTACAATGACAGTGAAGCCTGTTTAGCTGTTTATTACTGTGTTTGTGTGAAAAGTAGGACATTAGCTAGGGAAATTGACAGATCAATAACGCTACATTGCTATACAGACTAATAAAATCTCACATTGCACTAAAAAAACATCAGATTGTTGTTCTTCAATCCTTTTTGCCGCTGGATTCATCATTTGATTCAGGTCTAGTGTGATTGAGGCAAAAGTAAAAGCTAACATTAGCCAACTTTTGGCCAGCTCTCTCTCTAACTATAAGGACAGATGCTTGGAAACAAGAAACAAGTACAGGGAGTGAACATTTAATAAATAACCTACATGAAACAAACAAGGACAGCATCTGGATAGGGGAAACATAACGACAATAATGCTGACACAGGGATCAAACTGAGGAACAGACAGATATAGAGTGGGAAATCAACAAAGTGAAGGAGTCCAGGTGAGTCCAATGATGCGCTAATGCGCGTAATGACGGTGACAGGTGATGATGGGCAGCCTGGCGCCCTCGAACGCCCTCGAACATCAGTTGCTATTGCTCAGCACTGGGAATAAACAGTACAGTAGTTTAGTTTTTTTTCTTAAGTTAAACAGCAGTTACCTTGCCAGCTACATCAGTCAACTGAAGAGTAGCCAGTTTCTGCTTGCTTTTATAACTCAAAGAAATAGTGCAACACGCTGACTGCAGCTGCCTCTATTCAACAAGCAGCCTGGTGACCTAGAGGACGGAGAGGGAGCACACATGAGTCCGGCCGCAGAACATCGGCCAAAATTACGATCCCGGGGATCAGGAGCGGAGCGCTCACCTCTACTGAGAAGCGGGAAACCTGTCGATCCAGCGTGGGAGCATGGTGTGGGAGCATGGCGTGGGAGCATGGTGACCTAGAGCGCCAGAGAGAGAGCATACATGACAGTACCCCCTCCCCAGCGCGTTCGAGTCCGGCTGTAGGACGCAACCACGGGGAAGATCCCGGGGATCCGGAGCAGACCGGTCGCCTCCGCTGAGGCGCAGAAACATGACGGACCGGCTGAGGCGTGAGAGCCTGATGAGCCGTCTGAGACCTCCCCAGATGCCTCGGTCAAGGCACAGGAACCTGTTCACCCTGCTGAGGCATGGGAGCCTATCGAGCCAGCTGAGGCATGGGAGCCTATCAAACCCACTGAGGCAAAGGAGCCTATCAAACCCACTGAGGCATGGCAGCCTGTTGAGCCAGCTGAGGCATGGGAGCCTATCGATCCCGCTGAGGTTTGGAAACCCATCAAGCCAGCTAAGGCAGGGGAACCCATCGAACACACCGAGGCATGGGAATCCGACAAACCGGCTGAGGCCTCCCAGGTAGCTCGGTTTTGACACCCGGACCTGACAACACCTCCAAAACAAAAACAAAAACAACAAAAAACACTCCATGATGCTTCCTTTGGTGAGGTGTCATTCTGTAATGTGTGCGCTGGGAGTCGGGAAGCAAGTTCAGGGAGATTTAATAATTTAATAAATAAATGAAAACATAATACAAAACGAGAAACACGAACAACGCACAGACATGAAACAGAAACAGTGACGACTGGGGAAGAAACCGAAGGGAGTGACATATAAAGGGCAGGTAATCAAGAGGGTGATGGAGTCCAGGTGAGTGTCATAATGCGCTGTTGTGTGTAACGATGGTGACAGGTGTGCGCCATAACAAGCAGCCTGGTGACCTAAAGGCCAGAGAGGGAGTACACGTGACAATGACCCCCCTCATCCCCAGTGAAAGTTGCACGCTTGCGAGGTACAGCAGAGTCTTTCGTGTAATACCACAAAGTTCCTATCTGAAAGCGGCATGATTTTCAAAGAGACCCAGCTAATAGACCTATGCTAAAGAAAAGGACACATGTTAAAAATAAAGATATTATATAAGAAATTAAATGTATTATAAGCGAAACAACAACAATGACCTAGAAGACGTTACATTTAATGGACACATTCTGTAGTACTCTCCAATGCCACCTCTTCGAAGGGGTGCTAAAAAGCATACCCAATGGAGAAAAAAAAATTTTAGTCAAGGATTAGACATTCCAACACAGTCTCACAATCAATTCGTGCATATATGTACAAAATGCATTTCAGCAAATTTTGTGCGTTTTTGTGCGTTTTTCTGGCTTAATTCGTGAGAAAAGACACATTTATGTGCTTCTTAATTCGCGCGAAAACACACAAATTTAACCAGTAGGCTACACACGCAAAAGTTTATATTTAATTTTTGTTCTTAAACTCAATGTAGGATCAGGCAAAATCCCTTGAGTTGCGCACCTTATGCAGGTTTGGTCCTCGGTTGGTTGCCATGTGTCCATAACGAGTGGTGTGGTCATGATGTCTAGGTCCGCTTGTCAACGGATGTGGAAAGCATAGTGCAACCTAGGAGTTTGGTTTCTAGTTTTGAGTCGGTTGATCCACTTCCATCTCTGACACTGGAAACTGGAGGGGGGAAGGGAGGGTTGCACTCCACACATATGCGTGTAGGCCGGAGGGGTCCGGGCACGGCCGGCCAAAGTTCCAGTTGGAGTTAGGGTTAGGGTTAGGTATAGTTAGTAGAATGGTTAAGGTTAGGGTAAGGTAAAGTCGCGTATATGGTTGTTGCAAAGGCTTGTGTGTCTACTGGTTAAATTTGTGTCGTTCCGCACGAATTGAACCACACAAGAATGCACAAAAACGCACGAAATCTGCTGAAATACATTTTGTACATATATTGGAATATATGTATATATATATATATTGGAATGAATTGGATGTGAGGCTGGGCTGGACATTCCTATACTGGCCCTGTGGCCCATAGGACCACAGTGACATTTGGCCTGGTTATGGAGTATGGAAGTGATGATGTCTAAATCACTGTGTGACTATTGACTTTTGTATTGGATTTTAAAGGTTGAGCGGCACCATTTAACTCTTGGGTCAATTAATGATGGTTGTTCCCTTGTGTGTCTATCCATCTGAAATCTGTCAATCTCGCTCTCACAGATCGACTGAACTATTGTGATAGGCTGCTGCTTAAAACCAGGTGACAGGAAGTACCCTCTAACTGTGTTGACACTTAGGTTCAGAGAGAAAATTGCAAAGAATATGAATGTAATTGAGGTTGATCTCTTGTTCTTTTTGGCTAAACATAGTCTGCGATGTTCACTTGTCCATATGAGCTCATTTCTGGTGTAAGCTTATGTGATAGCTGTAAGTAGTATGCAACACAAATACCAGGAGAGCCAAAACACTGTCTCTCCTTTCCATCTCCCTTTATCTCTTTCTGTTCACTAACATCATATGGGTGATTGAACACATCACATGCTTCCCTGTGGGACAAACTTTCTTTCAGTGCTTCAAAACCAAACAAAATAGATATTCTCCACTGTAAAATGTCTGAAAAGTAAACAAAGTCATCATTCCAGGAGATTTGTCATGCCAATCTCGATTAGCTCAACTCTCAGCTCCGTGCATTGTCCAAGCCATCCCATTTTGATGCGCAGGTCCCTTGGTTCTCAACTGTGACAGATTGAGGGTGTCAGGAGTGCCTAAAGTGTGTGGAAGGGAGGGGGGTTTGAGGCTCACTGAATACTGAGGCGGGAGCCTGTCTGTGAATCACAAGTCTCCCACTGCTCATATCAATACCCTAAGGGTCCCAACAGCCCCACAACTGACCGGGAGGGAGAAAGAGTGACAGAAAGATGGAGAGTGATAGAGAGAGATAGACATGGGGGATGTAACATCATACAGATACTGTCAACGACTTGTTGCCAGTGAGTGGGAGATGCTTCCCAGTTAGGCTTTTTCTGTCTCGCATGGTAAGTGTTATGTGATGCAGCCTACCAGAGAGAGGGACAGAGAAAGAGAGAGAGAGCGAGAGAGCGGTGGGGGACGGACGAGAGAGACAAAAAAGTAGAAGGAGATATCCAAAATGCGTTGCCCTCTGTCCCCAGGGTGGGCTCTGTCCAGATGGCTCACTGGAAAGCTGCTCTTGTCTCATCCAACAGAACACTGCTCCCTATGCACCATTGAGGACTTTGACAGAGCTGTCTGCTAATTGGTCTGGAGATGTATGACACAGTCGTTGGTCTCTAAGTGGTTCTAATGGTGGTTGTGTGTTAGATGGCCAGGACAATATGGTTTGGAATGGGGTTTTCCCCTACTTGTGGTAGAATGATTATATTGGCAAGACAAAAACAACTTTGATTTCTTTTTTATAATGCAACAAAGGGCTTTGCTATTGAATGAATTTATGTTATGTCTCCAACTCGTAATAATATATTTTTATCACCTTATAGAGAGAAAACTATTCAGATCAATACATTATCAAGAAAGAAAAAGAGCAGGTGCAAAATGACTAGTTGAAGGAATCAGAGCTAAACTTTTAGTTCAGGATTATAGACTGCTCAAAAAATAAAGGGAACACTAAAATAACACATCCTAGATCTGAATGAATGAAATATTCTTATTAAACATTTTTTCTTTACATAGTTGAATGTGCTGACAACAAAATCACACAAAAATTATCAATGGAAATCAAATTTATCAACCCATGGAGGTCTGGATTTGGAGTCACACTCAAAATTAAAGTGGAAAACCACACTACAGGCTGATCCAACTTTGATGTAATGTCCTTAAAACAAGTCCAAATGAGGCTCAGTAGTGTGTGTGGCCTCCACGTGCCTGTATGACCTCCCTACTGTCAGGACCCGGTTACGAACCTGGGTCTCCAGAGTGAGAAACAGTCACTAAACCAACTGAGCCACGACTAGTCAGCAGAATACAGAAAATGAGGCAGACACAGCAGTACTTGAGATGGTGTATTTAATGAAGTAAAAAGTGAAGTTCTTCAGGAAAACATGTAACTTCACAACCTCAAAAGGAATTCCACAAGAACAAAGGCAATCCTCCAAGACAAAAAGGTAAATCCACAAGGTGGAAGGTAAAGCACAAAAAGCCTCAAAAGATACTCAAAAACAAACAAGAACAAAAAACAGAACTCCACAAGAGAGTCCACGGGATCAACAAGAGCTCACAGAGTACTAGGGCTGGGTGCTAACATACAAACACAGAGCAAAGAACTGAGTAAAACAAAGGGTTTAAATACAATCAGGGGAAACGAGGCACAGGTGCAAATAATAATGGGGATCAAGGGAAAACAAAAGGTCAAAAGGCACAATGGGGGCATCTAGTGACCAAAAACCGGAATAACCCTGGCCAAATCCTGACACCTACAACGCCTGGGCATGCTCCTGATGAGGTGGCGGATGGTCTCCTGAGGGATCTCCTCCCAGACCTGGACTAAAGCATCCGCCAACTCCTGGACAGTCTGTGGTGCAACGTGGCGTTGGTGGATGGAGCGAGACATGATGTCCCAGATTTGCTCAATTGGATTCAGGTCTGGGGAACGGCGGGCCAGTCCATAGAGCATCAATGCCTTCCTCTTGCAGGACCTGCTGACACACTCCAGCCATATGAGGTCTAGCATTGTTTTGCATTAGGAGGAACCCAGGGCCAACCGCACCAGCATATGGTCTCACAAGGGGTCTGAGGATCTCATCTCGGTACCTAATGGCAGTCAGGCTACATCTGGTGAGCACATGGAGGGCTGTGCGGCCCTCCAAAAAATGCCACCCCACACCATGACTGACCCACCGCCAAACCGGTCATGCTGGAGGATGTTGCAGGCAGCAGAACGTTCTCCACGGCGTCTCCAGACTCTGTCACGTGCTCAGTGTGAACCTGCTTTCATCTGTGAAGAGCACAGGGCGCCAGAGGCGAATTTGCAAATCTTGGTGTTCTCTGGCAAATGCCAAACGTCCTGCACGGTGTTGGGCTGTAAGCACAACCCCCACCTGTGGACATCGGGCTCTCATACCACCCTCATTGAGTCTGTTTCTGACCGTTTGAGCAGACACATGCACATTTGTGGCCTGTTGGAGGTCATTTTCCAGGGCTCTGGCAGTGCTCCTCCTTGCACAAAGGCGGAGATAGCGGTCCTGCTGCTGGGTTGTTGCCCTCCTACGGCCTCCTCCACGTCTCCTGATGTACTGGCCTGTCTCCTGGTAGCGCCTCCATGCTCTGGACACTATGCTGACAGACACAGCAAACCTTCTTGTCACAGCTCGCATTGATGTCCCATCCTGGATGAGCTGCACTACCCAAGCCACTTGTGTGGGTTGTAGACTCATGCTACCACTAAGGTGAAAGCACCGCCAGCATTCAAAAGTGACCAAAACATCAGCCAGGAAGCATAAGAACTGAGAAGTGGTCTGTGGTCCCCACCTGCAGAACCACTCCTTTATTGGTGGTGTCTTGCTAATTGCCTATAATTTTCACCTGTTGTCTATTCCATTTGCACAACAGCATGTGAAATGTATTGTCAATCAGTGTTGCTTCCTAAGTGGACAGTTTGATTTCACAGAAGTGTGATTGACTTGGAGTTACATTGTGTTGTTTAAGTGTTCCCTTTATTTTTTGAGCAGTGTATTTTTCCTTGGAATATTTCCTCCCTGAGGAAGGCCTAGGGGTCAGAGAGAGATACACAGTTGAAGTCGGAAGTTTACATACACCTTAGCCAAATACATTTCAACTCAGTTTTTCACAATTCCTGACATTTAATCCAAGTAGTCCTAAGTCCCTGTCTTAGGTCAGTTAGGATCAGCACTTTATTTTAAGAATGTGTAATGTCAGAATAATAGCAGAGAGAATGATTTAGTTCAGCTTTTCTTTCTTTCATCACATTTCCAATGGGTCAGAAGTTTACATACACTCAATTAGTATTTGGTAGCATTGCCTTTAAATTGTTTAACTTGTGTCAAACGTTTCAGGTAGCCTTCCACAAGCTTCCCACAATAAATTGTGTGAATTTTGGCCCATTCCTCCTGACAGAGCTGGTGTAACTGAGTCAGGTTTGTAGGCCTCCTTGCTTGCACACGCTTTTTCAGTTCTGCCCACACATTTTCTATAGGATTGAGGTCAAGGCTTTGTGATGGCCACTCTAATACCTTGACTTTGTTGTCCTTAAGCCATTTTGCCACAACTTTGGAAGTATGCTTAGGGTCATTGTCCATTTGGAAGACCCATTTGCGACCAAGCTTTAACTTCCTGACTGATGTCTTGAGATGTTGCTTCAATATATCCACATCATGATGCCATCTATTTTGTGAAGTGCACCAGTCCCTCCTGCAGCAAAGCACCCCCACAACATGATGCTGCCACCCCCACGCTTCACGGTTGGGATGGTGTTTTTCGGCTTGCAAGCCTCCCCCCTTTCTCCTCCAAACATAACGATGGTCATTATGGCCAAACAGTTCCATTTTTGTTTCATCAGACCAGAGGACATTTCTCCATAACGTATGATCTTTGTCCCCATGTGCAGTTGCAAACCATAGTCTGGCTTTATTATGGCAGTTTTTGAGCAGTGGCTTCAGCCTTGATGATGTTGATATAGGACTTGTTTTACTGTGAATATAGATCGTTTTGTACCTGCTTCCTCCAGCATCTTCACAAGGTCCTTTGCTGTTGTTCTGGGATTGATTTGCACTTTTTGCACCAAAGTACGTTCTTCTCTAGGAGACAGAATGCGTCTTCTTCCTGAGCGGTATGACGGCTGTGCGGTCCCGTGGTGTTTATACTTGTGTACTATTGTTTGTACAGATGAACATGGTACCTTCAGGCGTTTGGAAATTGCTCCCAATGATGAATCTGACTTTTGGAGGTCTACAATTATTTTTATGAGGTCTTGGCTAATTTATTTTGATTTTCCTATGATGTCAAGCAAAGAGGCACTGAGTTTGAAGGTAGGCCTTGAAATACTTCCACGGGTACACCTCCAATTGACTCAAATGATGTCAATTAGCCTATCAGAAGCTTCTAAAGCCATGACATAGTTTTCTGGAATTTTCCAAGCTGTTTAAAGGCACAGTCAACTTAGTGTATGTACACTTCTGACCCACTGGAATTGTGATACAGTGAATTATAAGTGAAATAATCTGTCTGTAAACAATTGTTGGAAAAATGACTTGTCATGCACAAATTAGATGTCCTAACTGACTTGCCAAAACTATAGTTTGTTAACAAGAAATTTGTGGAGTAGTTGTAAAACAAGTTTTTATGACTCCAACCTAAGTATATGTAAACTTCCAACTTGTAGAGTATCCATACTTGTTACAGCATCATTTCATATTCTTTTCACTGAGAAAGTTAATTCAACATTACAGCCTTCTCGGAGTTCTCATGGGGCAATTATTCAACATCCAAATTAATGCTACAAAAAAAATATGGTTTGCAATTTCTCATGTGTGAATATTTGATCAGAAATGCACAAAGATCCATGCCACAAGTCGATCAGGCTAATTCACTATGAAATATCCCCTTTACGCCTCAGTGGTCGCATCTGGCCCAGTGATTCATTTTGTTTAGCCACTCCAATGTAGCAATCAAAATGAATTAGCATGACAATTTTATCTCTGAAAAGCCTCACAGACCAAAGTTGTATAAATTATTTTCAATAAGGACTTAAAATGGCTTCCCCACACTCTCACTTGACCTTCAAGTGTTCTCAGTGTAAGTATTCCTTTGAAAGTCCATATCTGCAATTATTTTATATCACATGGAGTTGGAGTAGAAAATAACCACTAAGCAGCATAAAGAGATCAAGAGAAATTCAAGTGTAGCAGATAACATGTCATGGCTTGTAAGTTAGCTGTGTGTGCAGTGGTAGCGTCCAGTGGTAGGCTTGATTACCAACAACGACGAGACGGCCTACAGGGAGGAGGTGAGGGCCCTCGGAGTGTGGTGTCAGGAAAATAACCTCACACTCAACGTCAACAAAACTAAGGAGATGATTGTGGACTTCAGGAAACAGCAGAGGGAACACCCCCCTATCCACATCGATGGAACAGTAGTGGAGAGGGTAGCAAGTTTTAAGTTCCTCGGCATACACATCACAGACAAACTGAATTGGTCCACTCACACAGACAGCATCGTGAAGAAGGCACAGCAGCGCCTCTTCAACCTCAGGAGGCTGAAGAAATTTGGCTTGTCACCAAAAGCACTCACAAACTTCTACAGATGCACATTCGAGAGCATCCTGGCGGGCTGTATCACCGCCTGGTACGGCAACTGCTCCGCCCTCAACCGTAAGGCTCTCCAGAGGGTAGTGAGGTCTGCACAACGCATCACCGGGGGCAAACTACCTGCCCTCCAGGACACCTACACCACCCGATGTTACAGGAAGGCCATAAAGATCATCAAGGACATCAACCACCCAAGCCACTGCCTGTTCACCCCGCTATCATCCAGAAGGCGAGGTCAGTACAGGTGCATCAAAGCTGGGACCGAGAGACTGAAAAACAGCTTCTATCTCAAGGCCATCAGACTGTTAAACAGCCACCACTAAAATTGAGTGGCTGCTGCCAACACACTGACACTGACTCAACTCCAGCCACTTTAATAATGGGAATTGATGGGAAATTATGTAAATATATCACTAGCCACTTTAAACAATGCTACATTATATAATGTTACTTACCCTACATTATTCATCTCATATGCATACGTATATACTGTACTCTATATCATCGACTGCATCCTTATGTAATACATGTATCACTAGCCACTTTAACTATGCCACTTTGTTTACATACTCATCTCATATGTATATACTGTACTCGATACCATCTACTGTATCTTGCCTATGCTGCTCTGTATCATCACTCATTCATATATCCTTATGTACATATTCTTTATCCCCTTACACTGTGTATAAGACAGTAGTTTTGGAATTGTTAGTTAGATTACTTGTTGGTTATTACTGCATTGTCGGAACTAGAAGCACAAGCATTTCGCTACACTCGCATTAACATCTGCTAACCATGTGTATGTGACAAATATAATTTGATTTGATTTGATTTAGGAGACATCACCAGCTCTGAGACTAAGAAGTAGTTGTTTCCCTTGCTCCGCAAAGGCCAAGTCTTTTGCTGTATGACAAGTAACGTTGACTAGAATGCTGAATTATTGTTAGGAACAGGATATTTCTGGTTCGAGCCCAGTGAGGAATGGACAGAATCTACCCTGTTACACAAGTCAGTTGAGTTATCTAAACCCCAGTGTTGTCCAAAGCTGTTAAAAACCCTGATATGTTTTGGTTGTTGGTCGTGTATGTTCTGTCAAAAAAAACATCAAAACATTACTTTGATGGTATCTTCCTTCCAGGTTCTGGATAATTGTGATCAGTTGTTGCTTCTGATGCACCTCGGGTCAGTCTGAGTTATCTGGGCTGAGCAGTGAGACGATGATGAGCAGCAGTATTAGTCATCACCAATTCCTTCAGGAGATCCACTATCATGAAATACTGAGTGTGTTTGATCTCTGTGGTATAGTGGCGGAGTCAATGAGTGAGCCTGAGCAGTCCTGGTGTTGCTGTAGCATGGTGGAGAGGAGAGGCAGCCATAATATCAATGGGTTGCTGGGTAATTGAGACCGCAGGGAGTCCATTTTGTGTCCGAGGAGATCCCACCATCCTCCCACACTATGGGATCAAAGCGTGTGCAGTACCTGGCACTCTCTTTTGTCAGCTCACCCTCTCCCCAGTTGAATCTAGACACCGACAGGGTCAGATCATTGCCATAGAGCTAGAAGAGATAGAAGATTTGGAATTTTGACATGGCGGTGACAACTCCTAAAACGGTATAGCTTCCGCTTCAATTGAACATCCGCTCTCACCCATGCGGACAAACTTTTCTGCTGACTATCACACGTGTTGATTGTTTCATCAAAGGGTTCTGAAAGGGTTCTGAAAGGGTTCTGGGTGAAAAGGTTCTAGCTGGAACCAAAAAAAGGTTTTCCAAAAGTGCTACCTTTTCAGTTCGTCATCATCCATCTGTCCATCACTCTTGACTCAATTTCCAGTGAGTCATGATCATTGCAAGGTGGTGCACATAAAGGCCCCTGATCTTAATCTGTTCCATTGTCTTAGCTTTGTGTTTCATCACTTACAGCAGCCTGCCTCAAGTTGTTGACAGAAATATGCCATTTAATCCCAACTACATTAGAATCCCCCCATACTCTGTCAAAATCTAGCTGAAGCCCTTGGCATTTCCCTCTCTTCCTCTCTCTTGCTTTCTCTTTCTCTGATGACATCACAATGTGCAGAGGAAAGAGGGAAAGGATAGCACCATGTGGTGTTCCTGGTCTACAGCAGTCACCGATTAAGAGGTGCGTGCATGTGTCTGTGCGTGCATGTGTCTGTGTGTGCGTGCACGTGTGTGTATGCGTGTCCGATTGATTGACTGAGTTCTACTGAAAGTGAGTTTAAAAGAGAGAGTGCCCACTTACAGATCCTAATAAAGTATTACGGGGACAAGCAATTTGCGACTTAGCCAAAATCTCTGGCTTGAAATGGAGGACTTCTACATTAATGAGTGAATAAGAGAGTCCTTGTAGTAATGAACTCTTATCGCCAGTAAAACAGGAAGAGAGAGAGATTTAAATGGCTACATTCATCAGCTCAGAGGAGACGGCTTCAAACAGAAATGGTATTATTGATCAAAAAATTACTCCGCCTGTATGGCACATATCTAATTAATTTTTTAAAGTTAAATATTTGGTGACAGATGGATAACAAAACACACACACACACACACACACACGTTATGGTCACTCACTATTCCACTAAGAGCAAACACAATCAACACACCCATTACCACCCACTCTTCATTACACTAGTCTTTCGGCCAGATTCTGTGACTACTCATCACTCACCTATATTTAGCATGAGATGGCTATATAGTATAACTTCTCTTTTGACAACCCGTTCCCAACTATACAGATCGCATTAACACTTTACAGAGACAAAACATAATGCACTTAAAGTCTCAAAGGTATTTTGTTGGATGCTTATGTTGCGAAATGGCAGGCCCACACAACTAACAAACTTTACTGTTCCATCCCATCTCTCTCTTCTTCTCTCCCCCTTTCTTTCCCACCCCTTCTCTCCACCACTCACTCTCATCCTCACCCCCCTCTCTTCTCTCTCCCTTTCTCTCCATCTTTTTTTCTGTCCTCCTCTCACTACCCCTTTCCCTCCTCCCTCCACCTCTCTCTCTCTCTCCCTCTCGTTCTCTCTCTCCCCCGTGTCTCGGTGTGAAGCATGTAGCTCATTAGTGTGCTCGCCGCGCTCCCGTCTCCTGTCAGTCCGTCCTTCACATCTCGCTGCACTCCTAAGAAGTCATTTACGCCGCCCAGTCTCCATATGGTTTCATCACGATTCCACAACAGCAGCCCTGGTGCTCATAAAATGAATTGTAAAACAAAAACAAAAGAGTCTGTCAGCTTTGTAAAAATGGCATTATCCCGCTTAATGATGCAACACTTTTGATAGCAGGAGAAGAAGAGAAAGTGTGTAATAAAGCAAGGCACATCTGGAATGTAAATGTGAGATAATAAAACGACTATTTGTCATTCATGGGAGTGAATGGCATATCAGTGGATTATCTTGACTGGGTGCTGCCTGCTGTTCACATGTTATTGCAGGGATCTGTGTTTATTTGTATTTTCTTGAGGCACACATCTTGATGGATATGTGGTGTTGTAACCTTTGATTTGGAGCAAGATGTGCTACATGTGTTTAATGTGCTGACGCACTATTGTTGCTTATCATATTTATTATAATAATAATAATATATGCCATTTAGCAGACGCTTTTATCCAAAGCGACTTACAGTCATGTGTGCATACATTCTACGTATGGGTGGTCCCGGGAATCGAACCCTTATGTTGGATAAAGATGATTCATCATTAGCAAATCTAATGTTAACTATGATAAATGATGACAGTTGGCTCTCTCTCTCTCTATGCCATTCAAAACTTGTGTGTTTTGGGCCATTGGACAGGACCAGAGAGGGGGATGGAGAGGGGAAGGAGGGTGGAGTGGGACAGAAGGGAGAGCAACGGGATAGATGGGGAGAGAAAGATAGATGGGGGAGGGAGGGAGGGAGGGAGGGAGAGGGGGGGACAATAGTGAAAAAGCAAGGGAGGGTGAGAGAGAGAGAGGAAGGGAGAACAAGAGTCGAGTCTAATGTAAGTAGTAGAACTACCAGTGGTGGCTGGCTGTCCAGGGTGGTTAATGCCACTTCCTTCAGGTGACAGGGCTTCTGGGACAGGGAGCGGGACGCATTGCATCACTGTCTCCTCACGCCTGACAGCGGACGAGGGAGGATGACAAGCGGAAGTAACACGTTTTCTCCCTTGGATGCTAACACACTGTGACACATGCTCGCCAACACACACACACACACACACACACACACACACACACACACACACACACACACACACACACACACACACACACACACACACACACACACACACACACACACACACACACACACACACACACACACACACACACACACACACACACACACACACACACAAACAAACAAACAGGAGACCATACACAGGAACACATTTCAGACCACACAACCAATTAGAATGTATTGATTTACTAGTGGGCATATAGCCCCCCCTAAAGTGGTATGCTAAAATCTCTCATGCACTACTCCACGACCAACATGAATGAGCAAATAAGACAAACGATGGACCAGCTAAGTTAAGTACATGGCTGCAAGGCTGAGTAAGGCAGCACAGTAGGGCCTCCTCAAGAGTGAGCCATGCTATTGTCTGGCCAGGTAGGCAAAGAAGGCAAACAGACTAGTGTAACGAAGAGTGGGTGATAAATCGTGTGTTGATAGTGTTGGTGTCGCCTGGTAACGAATAGCTGTGCTACCTATCTGACTCGGATACTTACAATGGGTTTAGACCAGAGGCGAGGCATCTTCTTGACAACGCTTCGCATAAAATAGAGCAGAGCTCAACTTTTTCTACTGCTCCGCTAGAAGGTTTCTCGCCACAATCCCCAACACGTTTCTCTGCGTGCCCTCATTGAAAACTAATGGGGTGGATGGAACTTCTGCTGAATTCTTTGTTGGTGAAAAACCAAACGTTACACTGCCTTCTTCCAGAGTACGAATGTGAGTTGAGAAATAAATTCAAAGGAGAAAGGGCCTCAGCAAAAGTGGAGGAACAGTCGACAGAGGCGACATGTGGATGAGTATTGACTGTTGGAAATTGAATATTTATTTTGGGATTTTACGCAGTCGTTCATTTTTTTGGGAGGAAATGCTATTTTTGATTTAAAAATATATATATTTTAAGAGACATTGCGCATTTTTGTACCACGATTTTTAAGAGCTACTTCCTACATTTTACAAATAAAGTATTGTTAAACTTTCCTGTGTCGTTCATCCTTCCTGAAATTGCACTGGGCCACATAAGAACCAGCGTTTTCTTATCTCTGACACCAGTTCTTAGTGGAATTGTGAGTGACCTTAAAGTTTGTGTTCGTACAACGTGTGTTTTGTTATCCCTCTATAACCAAATATTTATCGATTAAAATTAATTAAATATGTGCAAGACTAGATGGTACTCAACCATTCATGCCCAGTGCATATTATACCAATATGAGACGTGGAAATGGTCAAATTGTTCTACAGGGCCCTGTTGAATGCATGTTACGTACTGTTTAACAAAAGTCTTCTTAGAAGACCTACAAATAGCCTTTATATGTATCAACTTTAATCATCATCCCTTCATAGACTGAGAAGTCATTTGAGTTGGTATAAGTGTCATTATAGCTTGCCTCGTATTATGTTCGTAGCTAGGTTTCCATTCCAATTTGCGAGCAGCTTTACATGCAAATATTCTAAAATCGGTATAAAACAATACGCACATTTTCCATCAAATTGACTTACTGCAGATAAGACTGTTCATTTGACGTAGTGCACATCCAAATAACTTTTGCGGTTAAATTCCTAAGTACCGAATAGAAAATACGACATAAATGGGTTTCCATCACATGCTCAACTACACTGATGGTTTTGTCTCAATGGTGTTATATAGTGAATGTGCCCACTCTGCAGGTAGGTTAGCCTACGTAATTACAGACAACAGAGTGATTATTGGTAAAACGTCAGCCAAGCATATGTCACCAGAATATGAGCATCAAGCTCATCACCTTGCACTTTCACCACCCTGTGAAGTTTCATTTATTTCATCTGTAACCTAATAAACTGCATTCTTTCCCGAGACGTAGTGGGAGGACCACACAACATATCACCTCGACTCCAAATTGACTTTGATAGGATGGTTATTTAATAAATATTTAGGCATCAAGTCATTTCCACTGCCATTTCTCGCATAATTCATTTTAGACGATCCCATCTTGTCTCGTGTGTTTTGTTGACATTTGGAAACTTGAATGACGTTAGCTGTTTCCATCAGGCATGTCAGATTCTTTTTATTTTTAAATCCAACGTACAATACACACACACAAAAAAAACTGATTAATGAAAACAAGTACAAATAATTTGCTTCTGCAGCAAGACAACAATCATAGCTACCCGCTATGGAGGCTAATGTTTCGTGCATTTGGATGCTGAGTGCATAAACTGTTCCCTCGAACCCCGAGGTCACTTTGAAATGGGATAGATTTTCGGTGACACAGCGGAGGCTGTAGGGAAGTTCACTTCATTAATCAGATCTAAATGCCACTGTCTCCCTGTGTGTCCCAAATGGCACCCTGTTACCTATACATAGTGCACTCCGCTGTTGGGCCTCGTTAAAAGTAGTGCACGAAGTAAATAGCCTGCCATTTGGGATTAACGCCTGTCTGCACCGCCTTAGCCAAGAGGCACTGAGCGATAGAATCATTGATTTGATACCAATAATTAATTATCTTTAAGTAGCGAACGAGAGGAGTGCCTTTGAGAGGACACCTTTAATTTATTTGGGAAGCCTCATTAGGGGCTGTGGCCCCTTGGCATGTACTGTAGAGAATGGATGTCTTCCTCTCATTGTGACCTTTCTTGAAAAGGTGGGCTACCTTCTCAATCCACCTCTATCTCTGCATCTCTCTCTCTCTCTCTCTCTCTTTCCATTTTGCTCTCAGCTTTTTAACAAAACCGTAGCAGGTGACCGCTTTGTAAAGCTTCATATAAGCAAAAGGACATTGGGATAGGGACTAATTAGTCTGGTGTGTGAACCAGAACCTCATACAACATGAGTGAAGCTGAGTAGTGAGAGTGAAAATGACAAGCGCAATCGAAAAGGATTATACTGTCATCAGAATATATCGGACGTACGTCTAGCTGTATCTTCTACTTCTCAGAATCTCTCACTGATTCTTTTACAGCAGCCAGTGCAGTCCAAATGAGGTGCCCAGTGGTCATATGACCTGTAGTGCCAGAGAGACCATAATGTCATGTGTCTGATTCTAAATACACAATTGCACGTAAAAATAGCCTGAGCCTAATGTAGACTAAACGTGTAATTAATTGATAACACTTCAATTAATGTCTCCGGCCGGCTCTTACATTTCAAATGCGACCAGCAACCAATGTATCAGCAGGCCTCCTCTTTCAGGATCTCGGTTTCTCTGTATGCTGCTTTGCGGCATGATTCATTGATCCTTGTTGGTCAGGTCATTAGGTTGTAAAAGATATGTTCTCTACAACTTACCTGGTTAAATAAAGGCAAACTCAAACTGCTTAAATGCTGTACTCTAAAGGCAAACTTAATAATATCCATGAATTCTCCACCATAGGGTTATCGTTACATTCCAGCATTCCTCAGCCAGAAACAAAAGGGGAAGCTATATATGTATAAATATATACACACACACACAGTACCTGTCAAAGGTTTGGACATACCTACTCATCTCATATGTATATACTGTACTCTATACCATCTACTGCATCTTGCCTATGCCATTCGGCCATCCCTCATCCATATATATGTTTATGTACATGTTCTTATTCATTCCTTTACACTTGTGTGTATGAGGTTGTTGTTGTAAAATTGTTAGATTACTTGTTAGATATAACTGCATGGCCCGAACTGGAAGCACAAGCATTTCGCTACACTTTCATAAACATCTGCTAACCATGTGTACGTGACCAATAAAAATGTATTTGATATGATTTGAAGGGTTTTTAAATTGTACTATTTTCTACATTGAAATCAATTATTTAAAATAACTTTTTGTAACATGCAGTACCAGTCAAAAGTGTGGACACACCTACTCATTTAAGGGTTATTCTTTATTTTTCCTATTTTCTACATTGTAGAATAATAGTAAAGGCATCAAAATGATGAAATAACAAATATGGAATCATGTAGTAACCAAAAAAGTGCTAAACAAATAAAAATATATTTTAGATTCTTCAAAGTAGCCACCCTTTGCCTTGACAGCTTTGCACACTCTTGGCATTCTCTCAACCAGCTTCACCTGGAATGCTTTTCCAAAAGTCTTGGAGGAGTTCCCACATGCTGAGCACTTGTTGCCTGCTTTTCCTAGTGTTGGGTCATTGTCCTGTTTGAATAACAAATGATAGTCACCATAAAATAAGCTCGTATGCTGATGATGTCCTGATATTCATCTCTAGTCCCGAGACTTCAATTACATCTCTTATTAATAGTATTGAATTATTCAGCGAATTCTCAGGCTACAAGATGGACCTAACTAAGTCAGAGGCCATGCCACTTGGTAGCCAACACTCTGTACCTAATACTTCTCCCTCCTTCCCTTTTAAATGGTCTCCCTCAGGTTTCATGTATCTGGGTATATTTGTAACTCCTAAATTCCAGCAAATGTACAAAGCCAATTTTGTTCCCTTGTTTGATACAATAAGACAGGATCTGGAGCGCTGGAACTCTCTCCCGATTTCTTGTTTGGGTAGATTATCCCTCTTGAAAATGAACATTTTACCTAGACTACTTTACCCAATCCAAATGATCCCAGTATTACTCTCCAATAAGGTAATAAAGGATGTAAATGGATGGCTAAGTTCCTTTATATGGAGTAAACGCAAGCCAAGACTTAACATGGCAATATTGCAGCTGCCAAGTTCTATGGGCGGCTTGGACCTGCCACAATATCAGGTTCTATCAATGGTGTGCCCACCTTTGTTATATTTCTGACTGGATCACAGATGATGACTCCTCTATTTGGTTAGACATTGAGACTTCTCTTTCAAAATACCCCTTACAGGATCTTTTCTTTTTCAGAAGTTTCAAGTCTGTAGAAGATCACTGCAATAATCCCGTTACACTTAACACACTCAAAGTATGGAGGTCAGTTCAACGCTTCCTGGGAAGGTCCAGACTAACCTCTGCTCTTACCCCAATTCTTAACAACCCAGATTTCAGTCCAGGATTGCTGGATGCTGGCTTTAACTTTTGGCTTAATAAGGGCATACGCAGGCTAAATGACTTATTTGCTGATAAGATTTTGTTGTCATTTGAGCAGATGGTCGAGAAATATCGACTCCCAAAGCAGGACTTTTTCCGCTTCCTACAAGTAAGACATTATATTCTGAAGAGCACCACCTTAATTGTTAACCCTGATGTGTCTGTCATTGAAAGAATGCTTTTTTTTCCCACAAAGGAAAATGTCTGTAAGTCTGTTTTATGATACTTTAAGGTCCTTTTCTGCTGTCAACACACAGAGGGTGAAACAAGTGTGGGAGAAAGAATTGTCTGTTACTATTGACGAAGAGATGTGGGAGGACATTTGGAGATATGCAAAAACAATATATGTAACCGTACTGGAGCAATCCAATTAAGAATAATACACAGATTGCATATATCCCCAAATCGCAGACATGTTTTTAGCCCCACTTCCTCTTCCCCTCAGTGTCTTAAATGCAAAACGGATACAGGCACCCTAACACTTCGTTTATGGTCATGTACCAAAATACAATGATACTGGTCTGGTGTTCTGCAAGAAATTGAAAAGATCCTAGGGGTTGATCTAGAATTGGACCCAGTTTCTTTACTGTTAGGTCTCCCTAGTAGGCATGTTACTTCTGTGGGTAAAAGGAGGCTTTACAACATCCTTACCTTCGCAGGAAAAACATCCTTTTACAGTGGATTAGTGATAAGGTTCCTTCTATTAAAGATTGGCCTAAGATACTATTTGAACGGGTGCCTCTGGAATATCTGACATGTACATTGCATTCTAAAACAGACCAGTTCTACAAAGTATGGGAACCTTGTCTAAATAAATGACCTAGAACCTGAGGTATCAGCTATTATGCTGCAAGGATTCTCGTAGAATGGCTGGGATCTATGTATTTCAGAACTACACTGTACGTTCCATGTGTGGAACCTAACCCCTAACCCCCTTCTGTTTGTAAGTTTGTTTAAAATGTATGTATTGAGAGACGCAATGATGATGATGGGGTGAGAGAAGCACCGAGCGGGAAGAGGAAAATGGTGTACGTATGTATGGGTGTGTATGTGTGTGTGTGCGTACGCGTATATGTGTGTATATGCATGAGTGTATGTAGATATATGTGTGTGTGTGTGTGTGTGTGTGTGTGTGTGTGTGTGTGTGTGTGTGTGTGTGTGTGTGTGTGTGTGTGTGTGTGTGTGTGTGTGTGTGTGTGTGTGTGTGTGTGTATATATATATATATATATGTATATATACGCGTAGATATGTGTAAGTGGGTGCTGTTTTTCTTGTTTTTTTCTCTGTGTGCTTTGTCTCTGTTGTTGTATCTCTTAATATGGGTGAAAATTGTGAAATTCCAATAAAAATACTGTTACAAAAAAAAACGATAGTCTCACGATGCACACACCAGATGGGATGGCGTATCGCTGCAGAATGCTGTGGTAGCCATTCTGGTTAAGTGTGCCTTGAATTCTAAATAAATTACTGACAGTGTCACCAGCAAAGCACCATCACACCTCCTCCTCCATGCTTCATGGTGGGAACCACACATGCGGAGATCATCCGTTAACCTACTCTGCGTCTCATAAAGACAAGGCGGGTAGAACCAAAATTCTAAAATTTGCACTCATCAGACCAAAGGACAGATTTCCACCGGTCTTGCTCATGTTTCTTGGCCCAAGCAAGTCTCTTCTTATTATTGGTGTCCTTTAGTAGTGGTTTCTTTGCAGCAATTTGACCATAAAGACCTGATTCACACCATCTCCTCTGAACAGTTGATGTTGAGATGTGTCTGTTACTTGAACCCTGTGAAGCATTTATTTGGGCTGCAATCTGAGGTGCATTTAACTCTAATGAACTTGTCCTCTGCAGCAGGTAAATCTGGGTCTTCTTTTCCTGTGGCAGTCCTCATGAGAGTCAGTTTTTGCGACTGCACTTGAAGAAACTTTCAAAGTTCTTGAAATGTTCCGTATTGACTGACCTTCATGTCTGAAAGTAATGATGGACTGTCATTTCTCTTTGCTTATTTGAGCTGTTCTTGACATAATATGGACTTGGTCATTTACCAAATAGGGCTATCTTCTGTATACCACCCCTACCTTGTCACAATACAACTGATTGGCTCAAATGCATTGATAAAAAGGAAACAAATTCCTCCAAAATAATTTTGAACAAGGAAGATTATTTAATATAAAATATATTTAGATTTGTTTAACACTTTTTTGGTTACTACATGATTCCATATGTATTATTTCATAGTTTTTATGTCTTCACTATTATTCTACAATGTAGAAAATAGTCAAAATAAAGCAAAACCCCTGAATGAGTAGGTGTATCCAAACTTTTGACTGGTACCGTATATATTTCCTCTGTTTACTTTACTGAATTATTGCTGAAACATCTCAGTTAAAGGCTAACTGAATTATTTAAACTGCTACAGACTTACATGTATCGAGTTATAAAAGCAAGATAACTTAACTGGCTGTAAATGGGTATACCGTAAGTGTATATACAATTCTACGTCAGAAAAAGAATGTCTAAGTTTAGCCTTCTAAATGGGTCATCAGATAATGATCTCTCTCCCTCACTGTCCCCCCCCTTCTCTCTCTCTCGCTCTCTCTCTCTCTCTCTCTCTCTCACACACACACACACACACACACACACACACACACACACACACACACACACACACACACACACACACACACACACACACACACACACACACACACACACACACACACACACACACACACACACACACACAGAGAGAGAGAGATTTATTCAGAGTAAGAGACCACCCATAATGTTATTTAATGCTTTGTCTCCATCTTGTGTTCAATATCTGAACTATTTCAAGAGTAGACAATCCTCTTGGCAACCGCTCAAAATTGCTGCCTGTACACAGTGTTATTCATAACATGTCATTAAATACCACAGACTATATTGATGTATCTGTGTCATGGCGCAGGGGAGGATGGCTGACGTTTTACGTGCTCCTAACCAACTGTGTTATTTTGTTAATAGATTTTTTTAGTTGTTTGTAACTTATTTTATACATAATGTTGGTGCTGCCATCTATTATGACCGAGAATAACTTCTGGACATCAGAACAGCGATTTCTCACCACAAACTGGTAGAAGCTTTTTGCTTTAACGAGTCCGACGTGAAGGATATACTGCTTTCCTGGGAACAGGCCCAAACCCAGTCATTTGCATGAAGAGAAGATGGAGAAAAAGGGGGCGGAGGTCGGGCTGCCTTTTGAAAATACGAAGGTGAGTGAGTAAACCCCCACTGCATCCGTTCTATTGGCAAACATGCAATCATATGAAAATAAAACCGATGACCTACGAGCAAGATTAAACTACCAACAGGAAATTAAAAACTATAATATCTTATGTTTCACCAAGTTGTGGCTGAACAACGACATGAACAGCATACATACAGCTTTTGGGTTTTACACTATCGGCAGGATAGAACAGCAGCCTCTGGTAAGACAAGGGGTGTCTGTCTATGTATATTTGTAAATAACAGCTGGTGCACACTATCTAAGGAAGTCTTGAGGTTTTGCTCGCCTGAGGTAGAGTATCTCATGATAAGCTGTAGACCACACTATCTACCTAGAGAGTTTTCATCTGTATTTTTTGGAGCTGTCTACAGACCATCACAGACCGATGCTGGCACTAAGACCACACTCAATGAGTTGTATACCGCCATAAGCAAACAGGAAAATGCTCATCCAGAGGCGGCACTCCTAGTGGCCGGTGATTTTAATGCAGGGAAACTTAAATCCGTTTTACCAAATTTCCAAATGTTGGAAATGTTACATTTACCAAATGTTAATTGTACAACCAGAGGGAAAAAAAACTCTAGACCACCTTTACTTCACACACATAGACGCGTTCTCCCTCACTCCCTAAATTTGGCAAATCTGACCATAACTATATCCTCCTGATTCCTGCTTACAAGCAAAAATTACATCTGGAAGCACCAGTGACTCAGTCAATAAAAAAGTGGTCAGATGAAGCAGATACTAAGCTACAAGACTGTTTTTCTAGCACAGACTGGAATATACTACGAGATTCTTCCAATGGCATTGAGGAGTACACCATATCAGTCACTGGCTTCATCAATAAGTGCATTGATGACTTCATCCCCACAGTGACCGTATGAACATACCCCAACCAGGAGCAATGGATTACAGGCAACATCCGGACTGAGCTTAAGGTTAGAGCTACCGCTTATAAGAAATACAGCTATGCCCCCTGACAAACCATCAAACAGGCAAAGCGTCAATACAAGACTAAGACTAAGATCGAATCGTACTACAACGGATCCGAAGCTCATCGGATGTGGCAGGGCTTGCAATCTATTAGGGACTACAAAGAAAAACCAAGACGTGAGCTGCTCAGTGACTCCAGCCTACCAGATGGGCTAAATTCCTTTTATGCTCACCTCGAGGTAAGCTACACTGAAGCATGCATGAGAGCACCAGCTGTTCTGGACGACTGTGTGATCACGCTATCCATAGCCGATGTGAGCAAGATCTTAAAACAGGTCATCGGGCCAGACGGATTACCAGGATGTGTACTCCAAGCATGCGAGGACCAACTGGCAAGTGTCTTCACCAACATTTTCAACCTCTCCCTGTCTAAGTCTGTAATACCAACATGTTTCAAACAGACCACCATTGTCCCTGTGCCCAAGAACACCAAGGTAACCTGCCTAAATGACTACCGACCAGTAGCACTCACGTCTGTAGCCATGAAGTGCTTTGAAAGGCTGGTCATGGCTCATATCAACACCATTATCCCAGAAACCCTAGACCCACTCAAATTTGCATACCGCCCCAACAGATCCACAGATGATGCAATCTCTATTGCACTCCACACTGCCCTTTCCCACCTGGACAAAAGGAACACCTATGTGAGAATGCTATTCATTGACTACAGCTCAGCGTTCAACACCATAGTGCCCTCAAAGCTCAACACTAAGCCAAGGACCCTGGACACCTCCCTCTGCAACTGGATTCTGTTCTTCCTGTCGGGCCGCCTCCAGGTGGTAAAGGTTGGTAACAACACATCCGCCACGCTGATGCTCAGTCTTCTTCTGTACTCCCTATTCACTCATGACTGCATGACTTCAACACCATCATTAAGTTTGCCGATGACACAACATTGGTATGCCTGATCACCGACAACAACGAGGCAGCCTATAGGGAGGAGGTCAGAGACCTGGCCATATGGTGCCAGGACAACAACCTCTTCAACGTGATCAAGACAAAGGAGATGATCATGGACTACAGGAAAAGGAGGACCGAGCATGCCCCTATTCTCATCGACAGGGCTGTAGTGGAGCAGATTGAGAGCTTCAAGTTCCTTGGTGTCCACATCACCAACAAACTAACATGGTCCAAGCACACCAAGACAGTCGTGAAGAGGGCACGACAAAACCTATTACCCATCAGAAGACTGAAAAGATTTGACATGGGTCCTCAGATCCTCAAAAGGTTCTACAGCTGCACCATCAAGAGCATCACTGCCTGGTATGGTAACTGCTCACTTTCTGACCACAAGGTATTACAGAGGGAAGTGCGTAGGGTCCGGTACATCACTGGGGCCAAGCTTCCTGCCATCCAGGACCTCTATACCAGGTTGTGTCAGAGGAAGGCCCTAAAATTGTCAGACTCCAGCCACTCTAGTCAAAGACTGTTCTCTCTGCTACCACATAGCAAGCAGTACCAGAGCGCCAAGTCTAGGCCCAAGAGGCTTCAAAACAGCTTCTACCCCAAGCCATAAGACTCCTGAACATCTAATCAAATGGCTACCCAGACTATTTGCATTGCCCCCACCCCTCATTTACACTGCTGCTACTCTCTGTTATTATCTATGCATAGTCACATTAATAAATCTACCTGCATGTACACCACTGTTGAAAAGTTTTAGAACACCTACTCATTCAATGGTTTTTCTTAATTTTTAAAACTATTTTCTACATTGTAAAATAATAGTGAAGACATCAAAAATATGAAATAACACACATGGAATCATTTGGGAACCAAAAAAGTGTTAAAACAAATCAAAATAGATTTTATATTTGAGATTCTTCAAATAGCCACCATTTGCCTTGATGACATCTTTGCACACTCTTAGCATTCTCTCAACCAGCATCATGAGGTAGTCACCTGGAATGAATTTCAACAGGTGTGCCTTCTTAAAAGTTCATTTGTGGAATTTCTTTCCTTCTTAATGCGTTTCAGCCAATCAGTTGTGTTGTGACAAGATAGGGGTAGAATACAGAAGATAGCCCTATTTGGTAAAATACCAAGTCCATATTATGGCAAGAACAGCTCAAATAAGTAAAGAGAAACAACAGTCCATCATTACTTTATGACGTGAAGATCACACAGATCACAGGAAAGGAAGACACAGAGTTACCTCTGCTGCAGAGGATAAGTTCATTAGAGTTACCAGCCTCAGAAATTGCAGCCCAAATAAATGCTTCACAGAGTTCAGGTAACAGACACATCTCAACATCAACTGTTCAGAGAAGACTGTGTGAATCAGGCCTTCATGGTCAAACTTCTGCAAAGACACCACTACTAAAGGACACCAATAATAAGAAGAGACTTGCCTGGGCCAAGAAACACGAGCAATGGACATTAGACCAGTGGAAAATTGTCCTTTGCTCTGGAGTCCAAATTTGAGATTTTTGGTTCCAACCACCGTGTCTTCTGAGACGCGGTATGGGTGAACGGATGATCTCTACATGTGTATTTTCCACCATAAAGCATGGAGGAGAAGGTGTGAGGGTCAGGGGGTGCTTTGCTGGTGTCACTGTCTGTGATTTAATTAGAATTCAAGTCACACTTCACCAGCATGGCTACCACTGCAATACACCATCCCGGTGTTCGCACCGGGGGACCGGGTCTGGCTCTCGACCCGAAACCTACCCCTCCGCCTGCCCTGCCGGAAGCTGGGTCCGCGGTTTGTGGAGCCATTTAAAGTCCTGAGGTGACTGAACGAGATATGCTACAGGTTACAGCTTCCCCCTGATTATCGTATTAATCCCGGCGTATGCTGTTCAAACCATCCTGGACTCGAGGTGTCCCTCGTGGAGTGGGAGGGGTACGGTCCGGAGGAGAGATGCTGGGTGCCGGTGGAGGACATCCTGGACTCTTCGTTGCTGCGGGATTTCCACCGTCTTCATCCGGATCGGCCTGCGCCTCATCCTCCGGGTCGTCCCCGAGGTCGGTGTCTGCGCGATGCTAGAGCCGTGCGTCAAGGGGGGGTACTGTCACGACTTCCACCGAAGTCGGTCCCTCTCCTCGTTCGGGCTGCGTTCGGCGTCACCGGCTTTCTAGCCACCGCCGATCCACTTTTCATTTTCCATTTGTTCTGTCTTTGTCCAATACACCTGGCTTCACTCAACCAATTACTTGTTTATTATTTAACCCTCTGTTTCCCATGTTGTGTTTGTGAGTGATTGTTTATTGTATTTCGGTCTGTCTTTGTGGGCTTGTGATGTTACTTTGTCTTTTTGAGTAAAGTACGTTGATTACTCATATCTGCTGTCCTGCGCCTGACTCTCTACACCAGCTACACACAGGACCCTTACAGAATTAGACTGCAGATTCAAGGAAAGGCAGCTAACAAGTGCTCAGCATCTGTGGGAACTCCTTCAAGACATTTGGAAAAGCATTCCTCATGAAGCTGGTTGAGAGAATACCAAGAGTGCAAAGCCGTCATCAAGGCAAACTACTTTGAAAAATCTAAAGTCTAAAATATATTTTAGATTTGTTTAACATTTTCTTCGTTACTACTTGATTCCATATGTGTTATTTCATCGTTGAGATGTCTTCACTATTATACATAGCTTTTAGCCGTACCCTTATCCTACTCCTCCTCTGTTCCTCTGGTGATGTAGAGGTGAATCCAGGTCCTGCAGTGCCTAGCTCCACTCCTATATCCCAGGCGCTCTCTTTTGATGACTTCTGTAACCGTAATAGCCTTGGTTTCATGCATGTTAACATTAGAAGCCTCCTCCCTAAGTTTGTTTTATTCACTGCTTTAGCACACTCTGCCAACCCTGATGTCCTAGCCGTGTCTGAATCCTGGCTTAGGAAGACCACCAAAAACTCTGAATTCTCCATCCCTAACTACAACATTTTCAGACAAGATAGATTGCAACACCGCCCCCTTTGGCAGTTCTATTGCAGAGATAGCCTGCAGAGTTCTGTCCTACTATCCAGGTCTGTACCCAAACAATTTGAACTTCTACTTTTAAAAATCCAACTCTCTAAAAACAAATCTCTCACCGTTGCCGCCTCCTATAGACCACCCTCTGCCCCCAGCTATGCTCTGGACACCATATGTGAACTGATTGCCCCCATCTATCTTCAGAGCTCGTGCTTCTAGGTGACCTAAACTGGAACATGCTTAACCCCCAGCCATCCTACAATCTAAGCTTGATGCCCTGAATCTCACACAAATGATCAATGAACCTACCAAGTACCACCCCAAAGCCATAAACACGGGCACGGTCATAGATATCATCCTAACCAACTTGCCCTCTAAATACACCTCTGCTGTTTTCAACCAAGATCTCAGCGATCACTGCCTCATTGCCTGCATCCGTAATGGGTCAGCTGTCAAGCAACCTCCACTCATCACTGTCAAACGCTTCCTAAAACATTTCAGCGAGCAGGCTTTTCTAATCGACCTGGCCCGGGTATCCTGGAAGGATATTGACATCCCGTCAGTAGAGGCTGCCTGTTTTTTTTATTTAAATGCCTTCCTCAACATCTTAAATAAGCATGTCCCATTCAAGAAATTTTGAACCAGGAACAGATATAGCCCTTGGTTCTCTCCAGACCTGACTTCCCTTAACCAACACAAAAACATCCTATGGCGTTCTGCATTAGCATCGAACAGCCCCCGTGATATGTAACTTTTCAGGGAAGTTAGAAACCAATATACACAGGCAGTTAATAAAGCCAAGGCTAGCTTTTTCAAGCAGAAATGTGCTTCCTGCAACACAAACTCAAAAAAGTTCTGGGACACTGTTAAGTCCATGGAGAATAAGAACACCTCCTCCCAGCTGCCCACTGCACTGAGGATAGGAAACTCTGTCACCACCGATAAATCCACTATAATCAAGAATTTCAATAAGCATTTTTCCACGGCTGGCCATGCTTTCCACCTGGCTACCCCTACTCCGGTCAACTGCACTGTACCCCCCACAACAACTCGCCAAAGCCTTCCCCATTTCTCCTTCTCCCAAATCCAGTCAGCTGATGTTCTGAAAGAGCTGCAAAATCTGCACCCCTACAAATCAGTAGGGCAAGACAAGCCAGACCCTTTCATTCTAAAATTATCTGCCAAAATTGTTGCAAGCCCTATTACTAGCCTGTTCAACCTCTCTTTCCTCTCATCTCAGATTCCCAAAGATTGGAAAGCAGCTGCGGTCATCCCCCTCTTCAAAGGGGGAGACACTCTAGACCCAAACTGCTACAGACCTATATCTATCCTACCCTGCCTTTCTAAGGTCTTCGAAAGCCAAGTCAACAAACAGATTACCGACCATTTCGAATCCCATTGCACCTTCTCCGCTATGCAATATGGTTTCAGAGCTGGTCATGGGTGCACCTCAGCCATGCTCAAGGTCCTAAACGATATCTTAACCGCCATCGATAAGAAACAATACTGTGCAGCCGTATTCATTGACCTGGCCAAGGCTTTCGACTCTGTCAATCACCACATCCTCATCGGCAGACTCGAAAGCCTTGGTTTCTCAAATGATTGCCTCACCTGGTTCACCAACTACTTCTCTGATAGAGTTCAGTGTGTCAAATCGGAGGGCCTGTTGTCTGGGCCTCTGGCAGTCTCTATGGGGTGCCACAGGGTTCAATTCTTGGGCCGACTCTCTTCTCTGTATACATCATTTATGTTGCTCTTGCTGCTGGTGAGTCTCTGATCCACCTCTACGCAGGCGACACCATTGTGTGTACTTCTGGCCCTTCTTTGGACACTGTTAACAACCCTCCAGACGAGCTTCAATGCCATACAACTCTTCTTCCGTGGCCTCCAACTGCTCTTAAATACAAGTAAAACTAAATGCAGGCTCTTCAACAGATCGCTGCACCTGCCCACCCGTCCAGCATCACTTCTCTGGATGGTTCTGACTTAGAATATTTGGACAACTACAAATACCTAGGTGTCTGGTTAGACTGTAAACTCTCCTTCCAGACTCACATTAAGCATCTCCAATCCAAAATTAAATCTAGAATTGGCTTCCTTTTTCGCAACAAGGCATCCTTCTCTCATGCTGCCAAACATACCCTCGTAAAACTGACCATCTTACCGATCCTCAACTTCGGCGATGTCATTTACAAAATAGCCTCCAATACCCTACTCAATAAATTGGATGCAGTCTATCACAATTCCATCCGTTTTGTCACCAAAGCCCCATATACTACCCACCACTGCGACCTGTACGCTCTCGTTGGCTGGCCCTCACTTCATACTCGTCGCCAAACCCACTGGCTCCAGGTCAACTACAAGACCCTGCTAGGTAAAGTCCCCCCTTATCTCACCATAGCAGCACCCACCTGAAGCACACACTCCAGCAGGTATATCTCTCTGGTCACCCCCAAAACCGATTCTTCCTTTGGCCACCTCTCCTTCCAGGTCTCTGCTGCCAATGACTGCCAATGAATATTGTATTTACTTCGCCACCATGGCCTTTTTTTGCCTTTACCTCCCTTATCTCACCTCATTTGCTCACATTGTATATAAACTTATTTTTCTACTGTATTATTGACTGTACGTTTGTTTTACTCCATGTGTAACAACTCTGTGTTTTTGTATGTGTCGAACTGCTTTGCTTTATCTTGGCCAGATCGCAATTGTAAATGAGAACTTGTTCTCAACTTGCCTACCTGGTTAAATAAAGGTGAAATAAAAAAATAAAAAAATTCTACAATGTAGAAAATAGTCAAAATAAAGAAAAACCCTGGAATGAGTAGGTGTGTAGTTCTACAGTAGCAGAGAGTACAAAATGGTTATTATTATTATTATTATATTATAATTTAATATATCCACAATAACAGCCACACTGGTATTTCTTACAGTATGAAAGGCCATGGCCCTAAGACTGATTGGACTGTACCAGAGTAAGTGTCCCCCTTAGACTTCTAAATTTGCCCATTTGTAAGTTAAGATGTGTCTGTATCCTTTTCTGAAAAGTCACTAGGGGGCAATTGTGCGCCGCCCTATGGGACTCCCAATCACGGACAGTTGTGATACAGCCTGGAATCTGTAGTGACGCCTCTAGCCCTGAGATGCAGTGCCTTAGACCGCTGTGCCACTCGGGAGTACCACACACCATAACGTCTCTTTTTGTTGTAGAGTGTTCAAGCAGAGGAGTTGTAATGCCTTCATTGACTCGATTTTGTGTATAAAGTTCACTTCAGGCAAAACAGAATGATGTTTTACCTCCAGGTTTTCTTCAATTTTCTGCAATGTTGCAAACTAGTATACGTAACAACTCTACAAAATGTGTCCTACCCGGTCAGAAAACAGTGACGAACATAAGACACAGCACCCCTTCTACAGCCATGTGGGGGAGGGTTCTTGAAAAGTAACAACCAATAAAAAATATAGCTGCTGGAAGCCAGTGAATCATTGTAGAGATTTTGGCTAGTAGCCTAGAAAATTCTCCAGACCGCCAAAGGTGTGACAACAATTTGATTTCTAGGTATGGCTACCTGAGATTAAGAGGCAATGTAACGTCAAGGCCTCCTCAGGTTGGGAGGCGTGGTTTCGTGGATGCGTGGCTTCAGTTGGTTATTTTTGGCCACCCATGATTGGAAGTGTTGAGACACTTTCGGATGTTGGCCCTTTATCTACTTCCCCATAGTTCGATGAACTTGTGGATGCCATTTTCATGTCTCGGGGTGCAATTGCTAACTAGAAATAGTGCAATGACTGGAAGTCTATGGTAACTGCAAGCAGATACCTTAAACTTCCAGTCATTGTACTAGATAAAGGGCTTCAATGCCAAAATCCAGGAATATCCCATTAAGTGCTCTAGTGTTGTTAATAAACGTTTGAGCATGTCCACTGCCAGTTCTGCAGTTTTATTAAGACTGACATATGAGCATGTGACATTAAAGAGCAAATATCCGCTGTTGTTTGTGTCGCCATTTTCACTACAGTATTATTAGCCTTTAATAAAAATGACTAAATTAAATCAAGCAACTAGGCCTAATTGATTCATCATTAATTAGACTTCATTTTCATAGGATGTTGTTCATTTTTACTAGGCTACTATTGCAATAGCAATGTAATAATATGGAGGTTAATCATTCATAACAAGTAGGCCTACAGTAACACCCACCTACTGCCTATAGAGAGAAATAGTCATGGCATCTTTTTGTAGGCGATAACTCCGCCGTGGTTCATTGGACAAAATCTATGGGGAAAACAAATGGCATTTTTGTAGGGTTTTTGGATGAATGCCGAAAAAAGGTCTGTAGCAAACACAGGCTTAGGAGATCTTATTCATTTAGTTCTATTCAGTGGTGGAAAAAGTACCCAATTGTCATACTTGAGTAAAAGTAAAGAAAACTTAGTAGAACATGACTGAAAAATAAAATAAAAGTCACCCAGTAAAAGTCTAAAAGTCTTTGGTTTGAAATATACTTAAGTATCAAAAGTAAATGTGATTGCTAAAATATACTTAAGTATCAAAAGTATAATTCCTTATATTAAGCAAACCATACAGCACCATTTTCTTGTTTTTTATTTATTTAAGAACAGCCAGCGGCACACTCCAACATTTAGACATCATTTACAAACTAAGCATGTTTGTTTAGTGAGTCCAGCAGATCAGAGGCAGTAGGGATGACTAGCGATGTTATTTTGATAAGTGTGTGAATTAGACCATTTTGCTGTTCTGCTAGGCATTCAAAATAGTACTTTGGGTGCCAGGGAAAATGTATGGAGTACATTTACATTTACATTTAAGTCATTTAGCAGACGCTGTTATCCAGAGCGACTTACAAATAAAACATACATTTTCTTTAGCAATGTAGTAAAGTAAAAGTTGTCCAAAATATAAATAGTAAAGTACAAATACAAATACCCCAAAAACAACTTAAGTACTTGAAAGTATTTTTACTTAAGTACTTTACACCAGTGGTTCTATAAGATCATCTTCATCAGCTAAAGTAACTTTGTGAATTTTGAAGCCTTTATGTAATAAAAAAAAGCACATAAAGGCTTCATAGTTCATAATGGTTATATTAACTGACTGCTATTAGGCTATTTTATAGAACAAATTGTATAAAGTCTGTGTTAACCTCATACCTTATTTTCGGCGTTTATTCCAAAACCCTATTCTTTCCCCATTCATTTTTTTCCATAGGGATGACTGAAGGAGAGGAAGCGGAAGAGGCCCCAATTTCGCGGAAAACCTGTCTCCCTCCAGCAGGTGGCGGTTTTCGTTGTTTCGCCCACCAAGCAATGAGTTTTTGTAGGAGTTCAATGAGTGTCGAATTTGGTAAAAACACAAAATGTAATGGCTTATTTGCTACGTGAGGTTTATTTGATTGAGTAGAAGTTTCGTATAATGCTTAAGTTGTTACGAGTGTACTGATACAAGTAGGACACGTGACATCTCGGCAACTTTGAGAAAATATCAGAGTTGTCGATATGGTTATGCATATTCATGACATGAGTCTAGTAGCATACCATTAAATACAGGTGGTTGATGTCAACAACCATCTTCGGATATTCAAATATTGATTAAAATAATCAGATATCCACCACTCCATAGAAAGGCTAGTCGGGAGCTAGACAGCCCGCCATGCCGCTTTGTAGACAACAACTCCCATTGTTCGGGCGGAGAGTAGCTTGCCAGTATATCCATAATCTTTGGCTGAACGAACCAGAGGTAACGCATATCCGGGTTTCATGACTACAAACTGGCGAGCTCAATGTGTATGGGTGTGAGCGGAAACTGGAGTCATAGCAGCTGACATGTTTTAGCAAGATCTCCTAGTAGGCAAACAGCACGATGATGATTACTATTACTGGGTCGTCATATGTGTTTTTGAGGATGGGATAGGCTGCTGCTAGGCTATAGTAAATAGGAGGATACGGTCACTCAATCCACAACTCTTGTAACACAAAGTATCATGGCAAACAGCACTGTTAAGTGAGCAACTGACAGAGTAGACAATTTGATCGACTGGTATATCGTGACCTTTTTAACAAGTGGTTGTAGAAAGAGTGCGTAGGAGGTGGGGAAAGGAGTCGTGCGCAAATTTCCTTTGCGGATCATATTTTCATCATATTGCAACAACATGGAGTCGCAGACACAGTACACCCGAGAGGAGATCAACAGCACGATATGGGAAGTGCCGGAGAAGTACACGCGATTGAAGCAAATTGGGACAGGGGCGTACGGTTCCGTATGGTAAGTTGTTGACGATGGGCGCTATCCACAGCTGGGGTGTGTTAAGTACTTGACAGGGCAATCATACAGAGGGAAAGAGAGCGAGTTTATTCTGTTCTGGAAATGTTGTATCACTTGCATCAATTCCTACAATGTTACAAAATATCTGTCAACCTCGCTCACTACACTTATATGAATCACCAATTGGCACCAATACCAATAAATCAAATACACTGTGTAGGCGGATATAGTGTAGTAGCAAATGCCTGGCTTTTCCTGCCAATACTTGTTGTAGTGCTTCAGTGAACATGTTGAGGCACGATGTTGGGCATAGTCTTTGTCTGAACAAATGAAAGCATGTGCTGTTAATGTGAATTTATCACTTTGATTCAGCAGCCTAGGCCTTATAATTTACCAGTATTTTTAAAACTATCATTCTCCTAAGGGATGATGCCACATTTCCTGAGTATATTTTATGCAATAACAATATTTTCTCTGCCTCAGCTCGGTAATAAATGTGAAGACCACTGAGAAAGTGGCCATTAAGAAGCTTCACCGGCCCTTCCAGTCTGAGATTTTTGCAAAGAGGGCTTATCGGGAGCTTCGACTGCTCAAGCACATGAAACATGAAAATGTGAGTATGGACTGTACACATCCTGGCACTATCGTGGTCTTCTATCCCTCCAGTCTCCTTGACTCACATATCCCCACCCACGATGTGTTGCTCTTCACAGATTTTACATAACCTAATCAGCAAACTGATCCAAGACACTGGCACACAAAGCTGACATACAATATCAGTCTAATAGCGATAGCTGGCATAAGATGGCAGTAGCCATTTCCCTCTATCCCTCTCGTGGGATTTACAACTTGTTTTTCTTCTCTCATGTGCAAACTTCCTTCAGGTGATAGGGCTTCTGGATGTGTTTACTCCTGCTGCTGGGCTTGATGAATTCACAGATTTGTGAGTATTTACCACAGTGATATCAGACACAGAGTAATGCCTATTGCAGTCAGAGGCAGAGAATGTCTTTGGTGATTTGGCGGGGCTCATATACAGTACCAGTCAAACGTTTGGACACACCTACTTATTCAAATCAAATGTATTTATAAAGCCCTTCTTACATCAGCTGATATCTCAATGTGCTATACAGAAACCCAGCCATTCAAGGTTTTTTTTTTTTTTTTTTTACATTGTGGAATAGTGAAGACATCAAAACTATGAAATAGATTATTCAAAGTAGCCACCCTTTGCCTTGATGACAGCTTTGCACACTCTTGGCATTCTCTCAACCAGCTTCATGAGGCACCTGGAATGCATTTCTGTTAACAGGTGTGCCTTGTTAAAAGTTCATTCAACTCCCTATGACCTAGGCTCAACGTAGAGAATGGAGCAGCATTCTGAATGTTGCAGATGCATATTGTGCTGATCTGTCGTGATTCCCTCTCTTATATGACAAAAGCATGTCTGTTCTAGTACTATTTCTGTCGGGTGATTCTGTAAAATTGTACACCACTGAATGCAACTCGGGTGTCATTTTTAAGTCCATATAGGTGTTGAGGAGTTCGATAGATGGAGTGATTTGTCTGTCCACAGCTACCTGGTGATGCCTTACATGTTCACCGACCTCTCCAAAGTCAAAGGACTTCTCACTGAAGACAGAGTGCAGTTCCTTGTCTATCAGATGCTGTGTGGACTAAGGGTGAGCTTGTTTGTGCACAAAAAAAGTAGTCTTAAAAGAAATGTGGATTCTGGTGCTGCAAATCTTTTGCAACATGATTCTGTTTCTATTCAATTAAATGTTACGCTTAGTTAATTACCGTTGCAGTGCTTAATCATAGCGCTTAATAATGATGTCTTCTCTGTTTTCATGGCAGTACATTCACAGAGCTGGCATCATCCACAGGGTAAGTTGGCTGCGCCGTTGGTAACACCTCGCCACAGCATCTTATAACAGCTCTATTTCGTTTGTGGCTCATGAGAATGTTATTTTAAAGGCTGTGGCAATAGATCTTCGGTCCCGAAGATCCGGCGAATGTGTTTATTATCTACTTCATGCACGTCTCTGCTCTACTCGTAGAGAACAAGCTAATCTGGCAAATGGTGCTCGTTTCATGAAGTTAGAACAAAGCTGAATCAATGTCTGCAAGATCGCATAATAATAGTATTCTACATAACAGAACCAGCTGTAATAGCATAGTATATCTCCCATGTGACCATTATTTTTGTACCCTTAATCCAATTGGTAGTTACGATCTTGTCCCATCGCTGCAACACCCGTACGGACTCGGGAGAGGCGAAGGTCGAGAGCCAAGCGTCCTCCGAAACGCGCCCTCCTAAACGCGACCCCCGTCAAGCCGCACTGCTTCTTGACACACTGCTCACTTAACCCGGAATCCAGCCGCACCAATGTGTCGGAGTAAACACTGTTCAGCTGGCGACTGAAGTCGGCATGCGTGCTCCTGGCCGCCACAAGGAGTCGCTCGAGCGAAATGGCTGTGACACAGCCCAAAGATTGAACCCGGATATGTAGTGACGCCTCTAGCACTGCGATGCAGTGCCTTAAACCGCTGTGCCACTCGGGCGGCCACGTTTGAATGTTTTTAAATGTATGTATGGAAATTGTAAAGTCTTTTGTCTGTTATGTGTTTTTTGTTTTGTCTGACCCCAGTAAGACTAGCTGTCGGCTAATGGGGATCTTAAAAAATCGAATCAAATCACTGTAAGACAAAAACACCACCCCATTTTTCTCTCATATAGCCAAAACTCAGTGTGCGCCACTAGGCAAAATACACAGGTAGGTTATAGTACAGTTTAACACCATCTGCTCTACGATTCGGCCACTGTACATCATTCAAAACAACACTGAAGGCTACTTTGAAACAACACTGTGTAACTCAAGAAGATCTACATGCATATCCCCATGAAACTGATTGAGATCAAATGGAACGTTATCCGTACATGTGCAGAAGATACGGGAGGTTTAGTACAGGGGGGGAAAAAGGTCTGAGAAAAGTCGGATCTGCAGCCACTGTATTTTAAAGAATCATAGACATTGAGTCATTATGGCTAACCCTGTCCTAACATGTAGGATGAGAAGGCCTTCTTTATGATATGCCTCTGTTTCCATGCATGTCTAGAATTGTAACGACACACCCATGTATGTACTAATGTGCGTATTTATTTGGAATTAATGGTGAATGGAAGCGTTTGTTTGGGCATAAACGATAAGAGAAATAGGGCAGGCCCACAGTGGATATGGATATGCAATCAACATCTATGTATTGTGTCTGCCCTTAATGTCTTAATCTCAGGCATGCAGGGGCCACCCTCAATGTTTTTCGTTTGTCAAATTTTTATTTTGCAGGACCTGAAGCCTGGTAACTTGGCTGTCAATCAAGACTGTGAATTAAAGGTTTGTGACATGAATACAAGTTCATTAGAGAAATAATTCTATTGGGGAAGATTCCTAAGATAATGTGTAAAATTATGCTTTGCAGATCCTGGACTTTGGTCTTGCTCGCCATGCCGAGGCAGAGATGACAGGCTATGTTGTGACCCGCTGGTACCGGGCACCAGAGGTCATTCTAAACTGGATGCACTACACCCAGACTGGCAAGACAATCATCTATTAAAAACTTTCACTCTCAGCCTCATCCATCCTGAAGGCCTATGCTCAGCTTCGTAATAGCATGAAACGCTACAGAGCGGACAGACTTATGTACAGCGTGAAACATTACAGAGCCGCCAGAATGTTTTACATGCTGCCTGATACACTATATGCAAAGGTATGTGGACACCCCTTCAAATTAGTGGATTCAGCTATTTCAGCCACACCCGTTGCTGACAGGTGTGTCAAATCTAGCACACAGCCATGCAATCTACATAGACAAACATTGGCAGTAGAATGGCCTTACTGAAGACCTCAGTGACTTTCAACGTGGCACCGTCATAGGATGCCTCCTTTCCAACAAGTCAGTTCGTCAAATTTCTGCCCTGCTAGAGCTGCCCCAGTCAACTGTAAGGGCTGTTATTGTGAAATGGAAACGTCTAGGAGCAACAACAGCTCAGCCGCAAAGTGGTAGGCCACACAAGCTCACAGAACGGGACCACCGAGTGCTGAAGCGTGTAAAAATTGTCTGTCCTTGGTTGCAACACTCACTACCGAGATCCAAACTGCCTCTGGAAGCAACGGCAGCGCAATAACTGTTTGTCCGGAGCTTCGTGAAATTGGTTTCCATGGCCGACGATCCGCACACAAGCCTAAGATCACCATGCGCAATGCCAAGCGTTGGCTGGAGTGCTTAAAAGCTTGCCTCCATTGTACTCTGGAGCAGTGGAAACGCGTTCTCTGGAGAGATTAATTACGCTTCACCATCTGGCAGTTTGACGGACAAATTTGGGTTTGGCGGATGGTCTAATCGCCCGACATCAAGTGCCCGACCTCACTAATGCTCTTGTGGCTGAATAGAAGCAAGTCCCCGCAGCAGTGTTCCAACATCTAGTGGAAAGCCTTCCCAGAAGAGTGGAGGCTATTTTAGCAGCAAAGGGGGGACCAACTCCATATTAATGCCCATGATTTCTGAATGAGATGTTCGACAAGTAGGTGCCCACATGCTTTTGGTTATGTTACGGCGCTGACATAGTGCTACGTACAGCCTCAAACATTACAGAGCTGACCGTCTACTTTCATTTCATTTGTGCAATGTGTTTTGATTTGGGTAACACTTGCTGCGGTGGATTGTCTTGCCTTAGTGTGTTTATACACAACAGTGTACTTTGTTACTTAGTAGAGTGTAATTACAGTAGTCTTAACACAGTAACTATTGAGGTAAAAAGCCTCAATGTGTAATATAAGGTTCTGTATGCGCCCTTTTACAATATTTGCCACATTGTGCATGATAGTTGTTGACAATCAGTGCTGTGTTATCATTGTTATTGGTTAGTCCAAGCTGCCTGGCTCTTGAGTCAAGTTCTCATAATACTACCACACTCAATCCTTTACACAGGGTTGCTTTGAGATTGTAGTCCCTTGAGCAAACAGCAAAATGTGGCTTTGTTGTGAATTTGTTTTCGATGCCACTATTTAATTGATTATGTCTGTTCCTCCATTTTAGTGGACATCTGGTCTGTGGGCTGTATCATGGGAGAGATGATCAATGGGAAGACGCTTTTCAAAGGGAAGGACTGTATCCTGTTACTATTCTACTTGTTTTATTTTCTTTCAAATCCGTATCGTGTCTGTACCACATAGTCTGTGACCTGACCCAAGCCAGCTATTTATCAAGGACGGCGAATGAAAGGATGACAAACCCATCTATGATTAGTGTCGTCCCATACTGTGTGCGCTGTAGCGTAGCCGACACTTCTATCGCCCAGTAGAGTTAGCTACAGGCATGAAAACGCGTAATAACAAGAGTTTGCTATGGCATGTGCAGTACAGTTATGGGAAAGGGGTAATCTATGACATGGCTTTTGTTGAAATTGTTTGGAGACACTACCGATATGAACATGAACATGAATGTGTTGGGCTTGAGTGACCTTGACTTTAACCCTTGACTCCCAGACATGGATCAGCTGACTCAGATCATGAAAGTAACTGGAGTACCCGGTCCTGACTTCATTCAGAAACTGGACAGTCAGGAGGTAGAGTTGGCACCTGGATATCACTGATCGTATGCTTGATACTTTGAACTGTATATTTTGACAATTGTGCATAATTCCCTTCTTTTTTAATTGGAAAGTGCCTGTCTTTTGAATTGGAGTTTGAACGATAAACTCCTCAGTCAGGGTCCTTGAACTAATTATTTTCTTATCTCTTCCTGTCTTCTGATAGGCAAAAAGCTATGTGCGGTCCCTCCCTCACTTTCCCAGAAAAGACTTCTCTAAGTTGTTCCCCAGAGCAAGTGCACAGGGTGAGTTAAAATGCTATTGATTTGATGATGCTGAGCGCATACGTTAGTTATTGTTACACATTAGAAATGCTGTGATTCAGACTTAAATGTACAATTTGTACAGTACCAGTTGAAAGTGTGGACACACCTACTCATTTAAGGGTTTTTCTTTATTGTTACCTTTTTCTACATTGTAGAATAATAGTGAAGACATCAAAACTATGAAATAACACATACGAAATCATGTAGTAACCAAAAAATGTGTTAAATAAATATATATTTGATTCTTCAAAGTAGCCACCCTGTAGAAAATAGAAGAAAAAAATAAAGAAAAACCCTTTGATTGAATAGGTGTGTCCAAACTTTTTACTGGTACTCTAAATGTGTAATACATTTAGTGGCCTTATACATTAGTTTGATTGCTATATATAGGTCCACGCAGAGATATTGTGGGAAAATTGCGGCTTGAGAATGGTTTTCCGATGGGAGTCATCTGTTGAAAGATGATGGCAAACTGATATGATTGCACAATATGTCCAGCTTTGTAAGGATTCAACTTGTATGGAAAAGTTGACATTTGTTTAACTGAAATTGATGAATGTGTATGCATTTTTATTTACATCTCTGTGTGGCCAATAAGTTCGCCAACTTGTGGCATATTTCTGGTTTTCATTCTCTATTTAACTGCTCTCCCAGCGATTGACCTTCTTGAGAAGATGCTGGTTTTGGATGGTGAGACTCGGCTTACTGCTGAGAGTGCTCTGACACACCCGTATTTTGATGGCTTGAGAGATCCAGAGGACTGCCCTGAGCCACAGCCATATGATGACAGTCACGACAATGCCACGCTGCCTCTGGAGGATTGGAGGCGTAAGTGCAAAGTATTTTAATGTTTAATTTTAAGTAAAAAACTTTTTTTTTTATCACTTTCCGTTTTTTGTGTCTGTGATCTGTCAGTGTCACAATGTAACAATGTGTTTAATTATAAAGCTACTTTAGGTGTTTACCCACATAATTCTGTTGCAATGTATTGCATTTCATTGTCTATCCTTCAACCCTTTCATTGCCTTTCCATTGCCTGCCCTTCTCCTAGGGTTATCCTTCAAAGAGGTGAAGAGCTTTGTGCCATTCCCACGACGGGACTCCAAGAGGCGAAACACACTGACAATTTCTCCGTGATTCCATGCTTGTGATATCAGAAAACACTGCTACCACACACCAGCAAACGGCAGTAGGCCTTACACCATGTTGCCCCTGAAACAATCCTGTCATAATTATTTTCTAAATGAAGCCTGTGGTTGAATTTCGTATTGGGAAGTATTGAGCTACATTGTGCCGTCTGTCTCTTTTGGCCTAATTTGTAATGGTCGATCAGTGTTTCAGCAGTCAGATTGTTTCAAATTTAACCCCACCTCCCCACCCATCGGTGAATTAGTACATTGTTCCCTCTACGTATCACAATTGTTCATGTTTTATCATACCCAATGTTTAATGGTCTTACTGTATGGTTTTCTTTTTCTAATAGTTGATATATTAAAGATGAGTTAAATGTAATGTACAGTTGAAGTTGGAAGTTTACAGACACCTTTGCCAAATACATTTAAACTTAGTAAAAATTCCCTGTCTTAGGTCAGTTAGGATCACCACTTTATTTTAAGAATGTGAAATGTCAGAATAATAGTAGAGTGATTTATTTCAGCTTTTACTTCTTTCATCACATTCCCAGTGGGTCAGAAGTTTACATACACTCATACACTCATACACTTAAATTGTTTAACTTGGGTCCCACAATAAGTTGTGTGAATTTTGGCTCATTCCTCCTGACAGAGCTGGTGTAACTGAGTCAGGTTTGTAAGCCTCCTTGCTCGCACACGCTTTTCCAGTTCTACCCACATATTTTCTATAGGTTGAGGTCAGGGCTTAGTGATGGCCACTCCAATACCTTGACTTTATTGTCCTTCAGCCATTTTGCCACAACTTTGGAAGTAATGCTTGGGGTCATTGTCCATTTGGAAGACCCATTTGCGACCAAGCTTTAACTTGAGATGATGTCTTGAGATGTTGCTTCAATATATCCACATCATTTTCCTCCTCATGATGCCATCTATTTTGTGAAGCGCCCCAATCCCTCCTGCAGCCAAGCTACCCCACAACACGATGCTGCCACCCCCGTACTTCACGGTTGGGATGGTGTTCTTCAGCTTGCAAGCCTCCCCCTTTTTCCTCCAAACATAACGATGGTTATTATGACCAAATAGTTACATCAAGGTAGGCCTTGAAATACATCCACAGGTACACCTCCAATTGACTCAAATGATGTCAATTAGCCTATCAGAAGCTTCTAAAGCCATGACATCATTTTCTGGAATTTTCCAAGCTGTTTAAAGGCACAGCAAACTTATTGTTTGTAAACGTCTGACCCACTGGATTTGTGATACAGTGAATTATAAGTGAAATAATCTGTCGGTAAACAATTGTTGGAAAAATTACTTGTGTCATGCACAAAGTAGATATCCTAACCGACTTGCCAAAACTATAGTTTGTTCACAAGAAATTTGTGGAGTGGTTGAAAAACGAGTTTTAATGACTCCATTCTAAGTGTATGTAAACTTTCGACTTCAACTGTATGTGATAGGGACTTTGTTTTCTCAATAAATGGCCAATTATTCATACATCCTTACTTCGGTCTCTGAATGCTACACTTTTCTCTAACCTAACTCTAACCTAACTAAAAAAACATGCAAAATCCTATACCTTGCCTTAAGTATTATTCTTAAATCAAATGTTATTATACATGCGCCAAATAGAACAGGTGTAGGTAGACCTTACAGTGAAATGCTTACTTTACTACAAGCCTCTAACCAACAATGCAGTTAAAAAAAATACAAATAAGAAATAAAAGTAAGAAGTAATTAAAGAGCTAAAATAAGAATAGTGAGACTATATACCAGGGGGGGGGGGGGGTACAGAGTCTGTGCGGGGACACTGGTTGAGGTAATATGTGCATGTAGGTAGAGTTATTAAAGTGACTATGCATAGATGAAAACAAGAGAGTAGCAGCGGTATAAAAGAGGGGGGGGGATGCAAATAGTCTGGGTAGCCATTTGATTAGATGTTCAGGAGTCTTATGGCTTGGGGGTAGAAGCTGTTTAGAAGCCTCTTGGACCTAGACTGAGCCCTACAGTACCGTGTGCCGTTGCTGTAGCACAGAGAACAGTCTATGACTAGGGTGGGTGGAGTCTTTGACAATTTTTAGGGCCTTCCTCTGACACCGCCTGGTATAGAGGTCCTGGATGGCAGGAAGCTTGGCACCAGCGATGTCCTGGGCTATTCGCACTACCCTCTGTAGTGCCTACTGGACGGAGGCCAAGCAGTTGCCATACTAGGCAGTGATGCAACCAGTCAGGATGCTCTTGATGGTGCAGCTGTAGAACCTTTTGAGGATCTGAGGACCCATGCCAAATCTTCCTGAGGGGGAATAGGTTTTGTCGTGCCCTCTTCATGACTGTCTTGGTTTTGCTTGGACCATGATAGTTTGTTGGTGATGTGGACACCAAGGAACTTGCAGCACTCAATCTGCTCCACTGCAGCCTCATCGATGAGAATGGGGGGCGTACTCTGTCCTCTTTTTCCTGTAGTCCACAATCATTCTCTTTATCTTGATAACTTTGAGGGAGAGGTTGTTGTCCTGGCACCACACGGCCAGGTCTCTGACGACCTATAGCCTGTCTCGTCGTTGTCGGTGATCAGGCCTACCACTGTTGTGTCATCGACAAACTTAATGATGGCGTTGGAATCGTGCCTGGCCGTGCAGTCATGAGTGAATAGGGAGTACAGGAGGGGACTGAGCACGCACCTCTGAGGGGCCCATGTGTTGAGGATCAGAGTGGCAGATGTGTTGTTACCTATCCTTACCACCTGGGGGTGGCCCGTCAGGAAGTCCAGGATCCAGTTGCAGAGGGGGGGTGTTTAGTCCCAGAGTCCTTAGCTTATTGATAAGCTTTGAGGGCACTATGGTGTTGAATGCTGAGCTTTAGTCAATGAATAGCATTCTCACATAGGTGTTCCTTTTGTCCAGGTGGGAAAGGGCAGTATGGAGTGCAATAGAGATTGCATAATCTGTGGATCTGTTGGGGCAGGATGCAAATTGGAGTGAGGCTAGGGTTTCTGGAAAAATGGTGTTGATGTGAGCCATGACCAGCCTTTCAGAGCACTTCATGGCTACAGACGTTAGTGCTACGGGTCGGTAGTGATTTAGGCAGGTTACCTTAGTGTTCTTGGGCACAGGCACTATGGTAGTTAGCTTAAAACATGTTGGTATTACAGACACGGACAGGGAGAGGTTGAAAATGTCAGTGAAGACACTTGCCAGGTGGTCACAGCATGCTCGCAGTACACGTCCTGGTAATCCGTCTGGACCTGCGGCCTTGTGAATGTTGACCTGTTTAAAGGTCTTACTCACATCGGCTGCAGAGAGCATAATGACACAGTTTTCCAGAACAGCTAGTGCTCTCATGCATGTTTCAGTGTTATTTGCCTCAAAGTGAGTATAGAAGTAGTTTAGCTCGTCTGGTAGAGTCGTGTCACTGGGCAGCTCTCGGCTGTGCTTCTCTTTATAGTCTGTAATGGTTTGCAAGCCCTGCCACAGCCAATGAGTGCCAGAGCCGGTGTACTACGATTCGATCTAAGTCCTGTATTGATGCTTTGCCTGTTTGATGGTTCGTCGGAGGGCATAGCATGATTTCTTTTAAGCTTCCGAGTTAGTCCCTCTCCTTGAATGCAGCAGCTCTAGCCTTTAGCTCAGTGCGGATGTTGCCTGTAATCCATGGCATCTGGTTGGGGTGTGTATGATCACTGTGGGGACGACATCATCAATGCACTTATTGATGAAGCCAATGACTGATGTGGTGTATCCTCAATCGTAGGAATCCCGGAACATATTTCAGTCTGTGCTAGCAAAACAGTCCTGTAGCTTAGCATCTGCTTCATCTGACCACTTTTTTATTGATCTAGTCACTGGTGCTTCCTGTTTTAATTTTTGCTTGTAAGCAGGAATCAGGATGATAGAATTATGGTCAGATTTGCCAAATGGAGGGCGAGAGAGAGCTTTGTATGCGTCTCTGTGTGTGGAGTAAAAGTGGTCCAGAGTTTTTTTTCACTCGGGTTGCACATTTAACATGCTGATAGAAATTTGGGAAAAACGGATTTAAGTTTCCCTGCGTTAATTAAAGTTCCCGGCTACTAGGAGCGCTGCCTCTGGGTGAGCGTTTTCTTGTTTGCTTATGGCGGAATACAGCTCATTCAATGCTGTCACAGCTTCAGTCTGTGGTGGTATTTAAAACTGCTACGAGAAATACAGATGAAAACTCTAGGTAGATATTATTCTCTAACTAAGAATCAGTTGAAATAGAAGTAGGCTAATTAAAAGAGGACTATTCAAACAGGCTAAAATAATTGATTTGCCCATTATTGTTTCTGTTTAAATTTAGGCCATCTGAACTGTGAGTTTTCCATTCCATGTTAATCGGATTGCGTGTTTGTTTGAAAAGCAAGCTAACATTTAATTTACTCAACTCTAAACTAATTTGTTTGCACATCATTCTCATTGCCCTGTCATACTTTTAGGCTCATTATTTTGCATAGGTTTTAGGCCTGGCTGCTACCGTATGTTATTTTGCGTCAAACTGCTCAAAGTGTTTCCGAGACTCTTTTGTGTAGTGCCCTGTTGCAACCTGATCTGTAATGATATATTACTACCAGCTCTTTCGTACCATGTTGCACTTGCGGAGCAAAGTTGAGGCATTGCAACGACTGTTTCAATTGTGTTGATACTCGTATGTGTACATATCAATAGACATTTTTTTGCTCAATCAAAAGCCATAAGTGTCGCTTCAAAGTGTTCAATTCTTAAATTAAATGTGTAGCAGGCGCGCGAAACCGTAACCTCCGGATGGCCTGCTTTGGTCAAGGGGCGTGTTTTAGCCTCGCTTTCCTCAGTACGGCACATCCGAGGTTGCGGCTAGCTACGAAATGCTATTCTCCTTGTCAAAACTGGGTCGACAACTTACTCGCTTCCATACTATGATAATAAATTAGCTAGCTATGTTTAATGTCAGTATTTGGAAACGATTGGGGAGGACTGAGGCAACATACGTTTGATCAACGAAATATACTGTACTGGCTTTTGGTGTAGGTGTTGCAGGGTGAACTAACGTTAGCTAGCTAAACTAGCCAACGATAAACCTGCGTTTCATTCCCGGTTGCCGAACTGCCAGTGAAGGTAAGATAACATCGTTGTTACAGTTTTCAGCGACGAGGATTAGCTGGTTCATATCATACACTATATGTTAGGGGCTGCATTTGACTTCCCGGTAACGTTAGTTAGCCTGTAGTAGCAGCTACACATTAGTAGGTTGGTAAAATAAGCGCGAGCTAAAGAGCTACGGTAACTTAGCTATCTGTTAGCCAAATACGGCTCGTTTGGAGCAACGAGTGAGCTACCAGCGTTATCTAAAGTTGTTCAATTAGCTAGTTAACGTTAGCTCGTGTACTTAGCTAACTTAGTTTTTGGGTCAGATCTCTTATCGCTTCATTTTATTTGTCTAACAGTCGTAAGTAGCTAGCTAACGTTACATAGCATGTTGAATTTGCGTTCGTCAGCTCTATAATGTTTAATGATTTGGGTTTGCGTGGTGTATTCAATGTGTTTAAAACAAATGGCGGACATTTTTATCTGGAAAAGGGCACTTGTCATATGTTCGCTGAGGCACACTAGGCACTTGATTGGCTTTGAGGTTGCTTGATCCAAATAACGGGGGAAATTATTGGCTGTGTAGCTATTGTAGGGTTGACTAAACGCTGCGGTTTGTAGTTTTTGTCTGTAATGACAACGCAAAGGATCATGTACAGAAACATCTATTCGTGATTTATTGGCTGTGGAGAGTACTGTAGTAGACTACAGCTAATTTATTATGTGTTGACTGTGGTGTGCAATCCACTATTTGACAGTAGGGCACCTTTCATCCCATTTGAGTATAGCCGTAGCTCCTATACTATCAGTTAAGCCGTAACTCCTCCTCAATGACCTGCCAAAATAAATAAAAAAAGGTGCATGGTTACTTTGTTCAGATTCAGTCTGTGTCACTGTCAATGATGGTTGAAATGTTTTGAACATGTGGTTAGATGGCTATCATTGGCCAACTAAACATAATTTGTCCACACATTGATTGGCATAACATTTAGAAGGCAATGGTTGGCCTTTGCTGTCCATCTGTTAATAAAAAATATTTGCTAGCCATTTCCAGTTTTGAGTTTCTAACAGTATGTTCTCGCCTTCATCTGGTTGCAGCAGTGGGTGTCGGGCGCTGCGTGGTAGGAGGCCCATGAGGAAGCCACGGCGGAGGGGCCACCTGGCCGGGGGAGGGGATGCGGGTGGGAGAAAGTCTTACCAAGCTGGTAGGGGACGAGGTGGGGCCCGGCAGCGCTCCCCTTCACCCTACAGCCTCAAGGTGTCTCCAACCAGAGAGACACTGACTTATTCCCAGGCCCAGAAAGTGGTGGAAGTAGACTTGGATGGCAGGCTCCACCGGATCTCTATCGTGGACCCTCTGACGGTCATCACAGAGGACGAGATGACGGCCCAGGACATCACTGAGTGCAACAGCAACAAAGAGAACAGCGAACAGCCCGTTGCACCCGCCAGTGCCAACCCCGGACGCAAGCCGCCCGCCATGCCCAGAGGCCGCAAGAAAGACTCCAAACATTCCTCCTCCACATCATCGTCCTCTTCCTCCACACCTCAGAACCACTGCCCCAACTCTCACTCACAACCCCACAACAACAAGACCAACTCCTCACACCACCACCATCCGACTGCCCTTCCCGAGCCCACCTTCCGCATGCTGGAGGCCTTCATCCCCTGTGCGGCGCCTTCTCTGCCCACGGCCTACTACCGCTACATAGAGCGCTCGGCAGAGGAGCAGGAGGCAGAGGCAGAGTATGACATGGACGAGGAGGACGCGGCCTGGCTGGAGATGGTGAACACCAGGCGGGCATCAGACGGCCACGCCACAGTCTCCCCTGACACGTTCGAGCTGCTGGTGGACCGCCTGGAGGAGGAGTCTTACCGGGAGGCTCGCAGTCGGGCGCCCTCTCAGAGCGCCATCGACGACGATGCCTTCTGCTGCGTGTGCCTGGACGACGAGTGCCTCAACAGCAACGTCATCCTCTTCTGTGACGCCTGCAACCTGGCTGTGCACCAGGAGTGCTACGGCGTGCCCTACATCCCAGAGGGCCAGTGGCTGTGCCGCTGCTGCCTGCAGTCGCCCCAGCGGCCTGTGGATTGTGTGCTATGCCCCAACCGGGGTGGCGCTTTCAAGCAGACCAGTGACGGGCGCTGGGCCCACGTGGTGTGTGCCATCTGGATCCCCGAGGTGTGCTTCGCCAACACTGTTTTCCTGGAACCCGTGGAAGGGGTGGACAACATCCCACCCGCCCGCTGGAAGCTCACTTGCTACCTTTGCAAGCAGAAGGGTCGTGGCGCTGCCATCCAGTGCCACAAGGCCAACTGCTACACAGCCTTCCATGTCACGTGCGCCCAGCGTGCCGGGCTCTTCATGAAGATCGACCCCGTGCGGGAAACCAACGTCAACGGCACCACCTTCTCGGTGAAGAAGACAGCCTTCTGTGAGGTGCACTCGCCACCGGGCCAGGAGGGGGAAGCGGGGGGGTCGGACGAGGAGGATCCCACAGGGAGGGCGGTGGGGGGCCGGGCCAGCCGGGGGCGCAGTGCATACACAGAGGCCCCACAGGTGCAGAAGCGGAGCAAGAAGGAGGGCAAGCACGGGAAGAGGAAGGGGAAGAAGGGTCTGGAGGTGGCTGCTAACCGCGCCGCCACTACACCGATGGTTGCAGTTCCACAGATCCCCACTCAAAGGTCTGTGTTCACCAGCCTCCTCTTGTTGTTAGTGGTGCTTTAGCCGGCAGGATTCTACCTATACTGTCATGCTGCATTTGGCTCATAAGTATATGTTAGTGTGTAAGATGCTTAAACGTCCATGGGGCCTCATCCTAACTCCAGATGCACGTTGACGTGCAAAGTTGTGCAAATGTTCTTGTTGCCCATACGGAATCTTAAGTTAGGATTAGGCCCATTGTGTGAATGACAAGGATACCTTTCAAATGTTGTAGTAATGAACAGTATGTGTTAAACTCCTCCCGATGCCACACAGGTTGAACACCATCTGCAAAGGGATTCTGGTCCAGAGGAAGAACCAGTTCATGCAAAGGCTGCACAACTATTGGCTCCTGAAACGCCAGTCACGGAACGGGGTCGCACTCATTCGTCGTCTGCACTCCCATGTCCAATCACAGAGGCACATTGAACAGGTCAGAGGTCATTGGGCACTCTAAGGTCAAAGGGGCTGTTAACGTCAGGGGGTTATTCTGTTGAATGCAACATAATTGAACACTGCAGGTATCAGTAGAAATATACATTCTGAAGAAATATCATGGGTAGTGCTGGCTGGCTCAATTTAAAATTGTGCATGTTTTTGGAATTGTTTATAATATATTTCTATCTGGTGATGATGATCAGTAAATTCAAATCCCTGGGTGCATCTCAACAATATTATGTAGAGTCCTCTTCTCCCTGAATCCTCACTAAATAAATAGTACAAAATGAACAGGTGAAAGCAGAATGGTGAATCTTTACCAGGAATTTCCAATCATGGCAGATGAAGGGAATGAGAAGACAAGTGGAAGCCACACCTCATAATATTGAAGCACCCCCTACATTGTGTGTCGGGGAGTTGTTTGAATTAATATCTGTGTGTTTTCAGCCGGAGCCTGATGAGAAGGTGTGTGCTGTGAGGGAGGAGCTGAAGTACTGGCAGAAGTTGCGACAGGACCTGGAAAGAGCCCGGCTATTGGTGGAGCTCATCCGCAAGCGGGAGAAACTGAAGAGGGAGCAGGTATGGAGACTAGACTGTCTGTTTATGCACTTGCTCTGTATCACGGTCTGTCCATGCTTTGACAATTCAGGTTGTTACTGAAAAAATAAAACCTATTCTGTAGTTTCCCCACTTAAATAAAAGGTTCTTTAAACTTCTTTAAAAATATCATACAGTACCTTAATGTAGTTTGAGAAATTTAGATTTATTTGTGAGTTGCTGGCCTCTCTTCCGAACTCCATCCCATCTCTCTCTCACCCTCCCCAAAGGTCAAGGTTCACCAGGCGGCCCTGGAGCTACAGCTGACCCCAATGCAGGTGCTGCTGCGCTCCACACTGGACCAGCTGCAGGAGAAAGATGCAGGCCAGATCTTTGCACAGCCCGTCAACCTCAAGGAGGTCAGTCACCATGCTAATACTGTAGAACCTCAGGGATACAGTCCTCGGAGTAACTGACTAGTCAACCGAATGGGAAATATCAAACCTGTTACTAAATGCAAAAAACTAAACTTGCGTATGCTACAGACAAATGTAAATGTTGCTTACATGTGTTAAAAACATATTTACAGTGCCTGGCTAAATGGTTTGAAAATCCATGGTAATTTACTTTTCCAAATTTTTATGAAGGTTGGAAGCTGTTTTTACTTGAATTTCAAAGTCTCTGCCATTTTTTTTCCTTCTCCGAATGACCTCCAGTACTGACGTGTCTGTGTCTCTGAGGATCAGGGGAAATGATGCGCAGCCTGCACAGTACTGAGATCTGTTTTACCCATTCTTTCAAATGGTTTATGTAGTGGTGTAGGGACGTGTCCTGCTGCATCTGTCATGAGACAGTGTGTACCATGTGTTCTGTTCATCTTTGTTGGTTACTGCCGACAAGTCAATGTTAGACCCGTTGCCCGTTCATAGTCTGTTTCCCTCTGTTGCTTATTAACTTAGGGTGCTTTAAAAAAAAAAAAAAAATACTCAGTCCCAAATCACCCCTCATCCCCACTCCTTTTGAGATCTACAACCAATTGATGTAATAAATATGTTCATGGCGGCTTGGCTTTAGACCGGGGATCTCCAGCAGGTTGACCACAGGCTATCAGTAGCTCGCAGCCCACATATGAGTAGCTCGCCAAAGCGATTTTGAAAGTACATGCAATTTTCACGCTTTCCATCGCAAACTGTCAAGAATGAATCTCACAAGTATCAGCCACCGCAAGCTCCCGGCTACTGTCTAACCAACGGAACGTTGACAACCCATCTCCTTGTTAATCTAACACAATATCTGCCAATTAATGTCAAGCAATCTTGCCAGTCTATATGTGTAGTGCATTCCGTGATGTGATAACCGTCTTGTGGGTTGACAGAAATAGTTTCCAAAGAACCTTTTCAATTAAATGCTAACCGCAAAGTACGCTTACCTGGCAGAAGTATTTCATGAGTAAGTATAACATTTGTATCTATTATTTGATAACGTTGCCATCAAATGAACAGCAGCAGTACATAACTATCACTCACTCATTAGATAAGCAATTAAAGGGAACGCTCAAAATATAATAGTTGTGTTTGATGTGATTATTTAAGCATTGACATGGACTCAGAACATCCCATTTTGTTTCTCTATGAACAATTGTAATTGAGGGTGGAACAACTCTAAAACCAGGAAAGCATAATGATTTTATGTGTCTGTCTCCCTGACTGTCTTTCTGCTCCTCCTCCTCTGTCCCCCCCCAGGTCCCAGACTACCTGGAGTTTATCAGCCAGCCCATGGACTTCTCCACCATGCGCTCCAAGCTGGAAGCCCACAGTTACAACTCGCTGGCCCACCTGGAGGTCGACTTCAACCTGACGGTGGCCAACTGCCTGCTTTACAACACCAAGGATACACTGTTCCACCGTGCTGCCCTACGTCTCCGTGACCTGGGGGGTGCAATCCTCCGTCACGCCCAGCGACAGGCCCACAACACTGGCCTAGACCCGGCCACAGGCATGCATCTTGCAGAGTCGCCCCAGAAACACGACTACTACCGCTGCACCTGGGAGGACGGTGAGTGACGCGATGGCACGGATGTTGGCTTGTTTCTGATTATGAACCTGGGGCCAAGCTCTGTAGGTCGAATGTTGTGTAGCGTCATTATTAGAGCTGCCGTGATTCCTTATTCTACGCATCAGAGAGGTACGTTTGTTCTTGTTCCGTGTTGAACGTTGCCCAGGTCCCAAGTAAACCTCTAGCAACAAACGTCTCTATGCTAGGCAAGTCTCTACTGCTGCTCCCCCCCCCCCCCCTAAAAAGACAAACAAGGGTCAAGCAAACATATCTAACCCAGTTCTTTGTCCTTTAAAAATGCACCAGAGATGGTCTCTATTTTGGGGGTGATTTTCACAACAAAGCCTGAAAATGGAAGTGGATATACATACATAGTTGCTGGAATTCGAATGAGACGGGGGAAATAAAAGTGGAATGAAAGGAGACTCGAAGCAGCGTACTCAGAAACCGTGGCCGTTTTAAATTTAGATCATCTTCAGGCCTGTGTTTGTGTAGCCTACCTGTTCTGTCCTCTGTTTGTAGCTCAGATACTTTGTTCTCATTTCTTTTGGAGTGAGCTCCAGCCTGTGGTGAATGGTGATATTTAGGGTAACACTTTCCCTGAGCTATTTTGAGTTGCTTTGTGTTGAGGACTTTGCCGCATTGTGGGCTATGATATAGAGTGGTAAACCCATCTGTGGCGTTCCGTCCCTGTGTAGTGGACACCCTGCTGGACCCCGAGAACCGTCTGCACATGTCTCCTGAGGAGCAGCTGAAGGAGCTGCTGGACAAGCTGGACGTGGTGGCCACCATGCGCTCCAGCGGCGCCCGCACCCGCCGCATCCGCCTCCTGCGCCGCGAGATCAACAGCATCCGGTACCGACAGGGCCAGCACCACCGCAACTCGCTCCTCAACGGAGATGTCAAAGATGAAGAGGAGGGGAAAGATGCAGAGGCTGACAACGGCCTGTCTTCAGATAAAGGTGAGTGATCAAAACGTTGGCAATGTGTCGTTGTATGATGGTGACGTTTAATTACCTATAGAAACCGCCTATTTAATGATCTGCTCTGCTGAAACGAGACCGGTTGCAATCATGAGCTAACAGCAAATTATCCTCAGGTAATTGAGCCAGGGTCCCCCCACGCACCAACCCAAAGCACTTCACTGTCTGCAGTCTAGTAAGTAGGGTCCCACATAGTGGCCTCACAACCCTCTCCAGGCGCACTCTGCGTTTCTTCTCGTCCTCTGCACCGCCACCTCATGGACTCGCCTCCATTGGCCTCATACAGTCATGTCATCCCACCTCTGACACCAATGTAGTACATTTCAGGGGGGGAACCGAGAATACTAGGAAATCGAACCTTGGTCAAGCATGCTAGTGTTTTTTTTGCCATTTAATTAAGAAGTTGTGCTAATTCACCTATTCATTTGTTTTGCTGAGTTGTGTGAACTTTTGACTTTGTATTGGACGCCCTAACTAATCACAACATGATGAAAGCCAAGACTCAATCATCAAAGTATTATGTAAATGAACTGTCAGTTTGATCAGTCCCTTTCTCCGCTTTCAGAAGACCTCAAATGTACCCCTCCCCCAACGCTGGAGCCAACGTGCCTGGCACCTCCCCCTCTGCAGGGAGATGCACCCCTGGAGCCCCCCACGCTGCGCCCCATGACGGGGGAGCTAAGGACCCTGGGCCATCCCAAAAAGCGCCTGAAATTGGACAGCGAGAGCTCAGATAGTGGTTCTCCAACCCTTGACGCTACAAGAAACAAGAATTGCACTAAAGCAGAAGAGGCGCCCAGTTTATACTGTGGCGGGTTGGTGGTCAACGGCCTTTCCGACACCTTGTCCCCACGCCCTGCCACCGCGGGAGTAGGGCGCCGGACTTCTGTGCTTTTCAAAAAAGCAAAGAACGGAGCAAAGCTGCTTAGAGAGAAAGACAGTCTTGGCGGTAGTGTCCCCCTGACCCCCAATTCCGCTTTAAGTACCCCTTTATCTACCCCGTCTAAGATCCCCCAGCAGACCTCATTCACCACACCTGAACGGGGGACCCCTAGTCAAGGTGCCATCTCAGAGGGGGAGCTGGACAAGACCCCTAACCATACACCGGAGACTAGTAAGTGGCTGAATATGAGCTTCTTTTGATTTAAATCTGATTTATACATTTTGTAATTCAAGAACGCAATTAGCTATGCAAAATGGCTGTTGTACTTATTTGGGTAGCAGGAAAACAAACGTGTGCAGCCCTGAAACTTGCAACTACTCAGGATTGCCATTTTGCGTAGTTAATTGTGTTGCGCACTTGCATAAGTTGTAAATGAGGCTTTACACTCAGCAAGTGTCTGACAATTGGTTTCTGTCTTTTTTCAGAACTCACCAATGGGTTCAAAAGGGACAACGATGGTGGTTCTGACTCAGACTGTAGCCCCCCACCAATCCTTCACAAAGAAATGTAAGACATACGGTAACTCCTGAGTGTTATGAATTTGTGTAGTATCGTGTTATTTGGGCTGATCTCAGGTTATCCGATTTTCACTGGCTGCATTAACATATCTGCAGTACAACAGCACAGCCTACTGAAATACTGTGTACCCCTACAGCAGCGCACCACCCAAACGAAGCCTCGGAAAACCAGCACTTTCCAAAGTACCTTTCTTTGAGACTGTTACCGGGGATGCAGATTACACCGCTACAGGTATGAGAATCACAGTATCATCGTTGGACAATTGAAAATAATAGTCCACTTTTTAAAATGTATACATTTAAAACATGTGTCCTTATGAAACTAACATTCCGTCATAAACGCTATGTTCACATTGGGCTTCCGAGTGGCGCAGCGGTCTAAGGTACTGCTACTCGTTTCAAGCGGCGTCACTGCAGTCCCTGATTCGAATCCTGGGACTGCAGGCATGAGCCATTTAAAACATGTGTCTTTAGGAAACTAACTTTCAGTCATAAGAGCATCACATCCGGCCCTGTTTGAGAGTCCCATAGGGCGGTGCACAATTGGCCCAGCGTCGTCCGGGTTTGGCCAGGGTAGGCCGTCATTATAAATAAGAATTTGTTCTTAACTGACTTGCCTAGTTCAAAAATAAATATATATATTGAGACATGCAGTACCAGTCATAAGTTTGGACACACCTACTCATTCAAAGGGTGTTCTTTGTTTTTACTATTTTCTACATTGTAGAATAATAGTGAAGACATCAGCACTATGAAATAACAAATATGGAATCATGTAACCAAAAAAGTGTTCAATATATCAATATTTTTGAGATTCTTCAAAGTAGCCAACCTTTGCCTTGACAGCTTTGCACACCCATGGCATTCTCTCAACCAGCTTCATGAGGAATGCTTTGCATATGCTTAGCACTTGTTGGCTGATTTTCCTTCACTCTGTGGTCCAACTCATCCCAAACCATCTCAATTGGGTTGAGGTCGGGTGATTGTTGAGGCCAGGTTATCTGATGCAGCACTCCATCACTCTTTCTTGGTCAAATAGCCCTCACAAAGCCTGGAGGTGTGTTTTGGGTCGTTGTCCTGTTGAAAAACAAATGATAGTCCCACTAAGCGCAAACCAGATGGGATGGTATATCACTGCAGAATGCTGTGGTAGCCATGCTGGTAAAGTGTGCCTTGAATTCTAAATAAATCAGTGTCACCAGCAAAGCACCACCACCTCCATGCCAAACATGTGGACATCACTCGTTCACCTACTCTGTCTCACAAAGACACGGTGGTTGGAACCAGAAATCACAAATTTGGACTCATTAGACCAAAGGACAGATTTCCACCAGTCTAATGTCCATTGCTCGTGTTTCTTGGCCCAAGCAAGTCTCTTTTTATTGGTGTCCTTTAGTAGTGGTTTCTTTGCAGCAATTCAACCATGAAGTCCTGATTCACACTGTCTCCTCTGAACAGTAGTTGTTGAGATGTGTCTGTGAAGCATTTATTTGGACTGCAATTTCTGAGGCTGGTAACTCTAATGAACTTATCCACTGCAGCAGAGGTAACTCTGGGTCTTCCTTTCCTGTGGCGGTCCTCATGAAAGCCAGGTTCATCATAGCTCTTGATGGTTTTTGCAACTACACTTGTAGAAACTTTCAAAGTTCTTAATTTTCCAGATTGACTGACCTTCATGTCTTAAAGTAATTATGGACTTTCGTTTTTCTGCTTATTTGAGCTGTTCTTAACACAATATGGACTTGGTCTTTTAACAAATAGAGCTATCTTCTGTATACCACCCATACATTGTCACAACACAACTGATTGGCTCAAACGCATTAAGAAAAGAAAATCCACAAATGTAACTTTGAACAAGGCACACCTGTTAATTGAAATGCATTCTAGGTGACTACCTCATGAAGCTGGTTGAGAGAATGCCAGGAGTGTGCAAAGCTGTCATCAATGGCTGCTTTGAAAAATCTCACACATAAAATATATTTTGATTTGTATAACACTTTTTTTGGTTACAATATAGAGAACAGTAAAAAAAATAAAGAGAAATCCTGGAATGGGTAAGTGTCAACATTTGACTGGTACTGTGTTCACACAGCTTTGAGAGACCTTGAACAATGGTCAGCGTCTTGATTTGAACAATATGAAAATGGTCTGTCCTGTTGCAGCCTACGTTTTCTTGGGTGTTGATAACCGCTTTCCTTTTTGGATGACAGAACTTTACCGTGTCCAAGATAAACACCCCATTTACTGCATATTTGTATTTAGAATGGACATTTGTCTTTTCCTGTCTGTCTCCGCAGGCAGTGGTATCCTGATGCCTTTTGAAAATGTAGTGGCGCTGGAGCCTCTGGACTTGGTCTGGGCCAAGTGTCGGGGATACCCCTCCTACCCTGCATTGGTGAGAGAATGCATTGGGCAAACATCTGCTTGCCTACACTGATACAGGTCCCAAATGAAGATATTAGCGGTTACCTGGGCTTAGTATCATATGGTTAACACTTGGAAATTGATTTATGGTCTGAAATGGCAGGAGATCTAAAGTTATGCCACTCTAAAATCCACTAACACAAAGCATATGGCATTTTAGTACATATTTGCTGTTCAATAGGTTAGTTCAGAATCACAGAAACGTCCCATACTGCTCAGCGTCTGCCTTTTTACTGTTTGTATTTTTTTTTACAAGTTTAAGCCACCCTAAAATCCAGTGTAACAATTTGGCACATATTTGCTGTATCTAGGGTTAAGGGGGTTTGAATTGTCAAAATTAAACCAATCCAGTGAATCTTTTCCATTGGCCAGATCATTGACCCTGAGATGCCCCAGGAGGGTTTGTTTCACAACGGGGTCCCCATCCCTGTACCCCCACTGGACGTCCTGCAGCTGGGGGAGCAGAGGACAGAGGAAGCTGGGGAGAAGCTCTTTCTGGTGCTCTTCTTTGACAACAAGAGGACATGGTGAGAGGAGGGTGGTGTTTGGCTAGCACTTAAGTGACCACAAGCTGCTCTCTAACCTCACATTCTAGGACTGCTTAATATCTTTGGGGACCTCGCTTCCTTGTAGGGCAGGGGTGTCAAATTCATTTTGTCCGGGGTCCGCACTGGGAAATGTGTTATTTCCTCGCCGTCAACATTGGAACAAAATTGTCCTATATCCATCGTTTTGTGATTTTTCTATGCTGGTTCGGTGATTATTAGTGAGCTGGACACTGTAGAAACTGTATGAATGTATGTCCATTATCATTTATACCCCGTTTTGATTTGTTTTTGAAGTATAAACATTTTTTTGTATGTTTGACACCTCTGTTGTAGGGTGTACTGAAGAACATGCCCAAAAGATTTTGCTTTTGCATTGTCGAATGGCAATTAAACCTACGTATTTGAGCTCAATAACGGTTAGACAAACATTCCTCTGTTTATAGTGCACCTGACTTTAAAAATACATAAGTAGGAAGTATGGTCTGTGAAGGGGAAAAAAAGTGTGTGTTTCATATAAGAGGAAGAAGTTCACGGTATTAAAATGTGGGACTTAACCTTTATCCTGAACATACACTTTAATCTCCAGTGTCTGCTCGAAGCCATTGGATGTGCATGCGTACGTCCCTCAGCTATAGATTGTAGTCACTTCAACGGCCCTCCCCTCTCTTGTCCCCCCTGCAGGCAGTGGCTCCCGCAGGACAAAGTGACTCCTCTGGGTGTGGACGACACGGGGGACAAGCTGCGTATGATGGAGGGTAGGAAGACCACCATCCGCAAGTCTGTGCAGGTGGCCTACGACCGCGCCATGGTCCACCTGAGCCGCGTGCGCCGGGACCAAGCCTTTGTCCCGTCAAACTACCTGTAGCTGTGGGGACCCAAATCAGCCCCTAGCCTTAAAACCGTTGTCATTGGTCATCTGGATGGCTTTAAGCTTATCTGGACACTTCTCATAGGTCTGAATGGGTGTATTGTAAGCAGTATCCCTACTGGTTACACCTTTCTTTGTCCTTTCAGATCTATGCGGTGTCTTGGGGGGGGATCAATGCACCTCATTTTCCCCCTATACCAATCCGGCAGTATCTGATTTCATGCTGTATAAGGCGATATGGGGAGAGGTATCTATCCCACTTGGGGGGAGGAGAGCATAAGGCGGGAATCCTCAATCCTGTTTCTGGTGTGCTGTAGTTCTGCAGTTTCTTTTAAATCCAGATTAGTGCCACCATGACACCCGAGTCATCTAATCAACTGATCTTCAAGCCCTTGGTGAGTTGAATCAGGTGTTGTTTCACTGCTGAGCATGAACCTTCAATACTGTATCCAGGAGCGGGATTGGAGGTATTTATTTGTGAGCCATCTTGATGCCACCGAGAACAGATGGAGCTGCAGTAGCTGGATCAAAGTTCAACGAACACCTCCCTTTTTGTATAATGCTACTGCCAAGGAATCAAATGGTTGGAAAAGAGATTTATCATATTTATATGAACTTGAAACCGTATGAATGGATCACTGCCATTTCTTACAAACACTTTTTACATTTTAATGTTTTACAAACCACTTGTTATATATTGTAAAGACACATGTATGTGTGTGTATATATATGTGTGCATATCATACTAAGCCTAATTTTATGTTGCTACTTTTAAATGCGAATTCAATCACCAATGGGGATGAAGAAAGGCCGTACATACTTATTGACTTGCTACAGAGTGTATTCAGCTTCTCTTTGTGGATCTGCATAAAGGCACACAATGCAATGGCCAGTTCTTTATCAATTCTTTTTGATACAAAGAAATGTAATTTATTTATGGAAATTGGAAAGTATTGAAATGAAGTTTATATATTGGTTATAGATGGAAAATGAAATCTGTTTAAGATTATAAGATTTGCAACCAAGGTGAGCTACTGATGCAAAGTTGTTCAGATATTGCATTCAGGGGCTGACCAATCCTTAGCCCACCGTGAAGAACAGAATGTTATATTTATTATAGAATATTCATAGTATTCCAGACCGATTTATAAAATGCAGACAAACATTGTAAGCTTGTACAAATTGCAGATTTGACCTACTCACCAAATAACCTGTCTAAATCAGTATTTTCTCATGTGGGTAAATAAATTGTTCTATCCAAACAACTTTTGCAATTCTTTTTTTGGTTGGTTGGAATCTAGGCGTGACAATATTACCAAATTACAATAAGGTCAACACTTGGGAAAGACATAATTTTGCATGTTATCTGGTTTAAAAATATATATAATAATCCACTGAATGATAAATAACATGCTTACTCAAATTCTTAAGTATTTAGATGGACAATAGAACATGTGGACCGCAGACCAGGTTTATTTTATTATGTACAATAACGAGGAAAAGGTAAATGAGGCGCTCCAGAACCTCAAAGCGTCTGTTTGGCCACAGTCAATGTACAGGGTATGTACGATACAGTTGATTTGAACTGAAAATATTGACAAATCTGAAAGGGAAAGTAATTTCAGTTAGTAATGAGCAAAGAAGCCCTGCGCTTCCGGATAACCTCATTTTCTATATAGCTAATATCTTCAGATTTGTTCACTCAATATAGCTCAACAACCCCATAATGCACAGCTCTACTGTAGTGATTTCAAGGACACTTTTGAAAAGTATATACAGTATACTAATAATTTAAACCCATTATAATCCACACAAAAGGTTGTGGCAGGTGAACTCAGCAAATTATAAAATGCTAATTGAATTCTGTACCCTCTTCCAAAATTCATCTTTGAGTTTGGCTTGTTTAATGTTTGCATTTAGGCTCCTCCATTACCCCCGCTGCATCTTGCTCTTCATCTTTGCCACAGAGACCTAATATTGATCTTAATAATTCTGCAGGTAGCCTAGTGGTTAGTGTTGGCCCAGTAAACAAAAGGTTACTGGATTGAATCCCAGAGCTGACAAGGTAAAAATCTGTTGTTCTGCTCCTGAGCAAGGCAGTTAACCCACTGTTCCCCGGGTGCCGAAGACGTGGATGTCGATTATGGCAACCCCCCGCACCTCTCTGATTCAGAGGGGTCGGGTTAAATGTGGAAGACACATTTCAGTTGTACAACTGACTAGGTATCCCACTTTCCCCTTTTCTGCTTGTGCCAATGTCTTCCATTCATCAAATTCCTTCTGTTTTGCTTCTTGGTGTCTTTAATGAGGCTTCTTCCTGCTTGGCCATTGCCGCGTCCAGGACTTTAAGATGTTTTTGCTTCCCTTTTTCTTCTTGATTATATTTGTATTGGTCTCTTTTCTTTTTCAGCTTGTCAAGTGTAGTTTCTGACTTCCACTGCTAGTCAGTGCTCAGTTGTCAAAGTTGTAAAGCATGATAAAGAGCTCTAAATCTGTCTTCAGCATCTCCTCTTGGTCTTCTTGTCAGTCTCTTCTTTTACTTGTGTGTCTACCTTTTTTATCATATCCTCTTGCATTGAGTTTATTTTTATTTTCTTTCATGACTTCTTTGCTTGTACCTTTTACTATCTGCTCCCTTATGCTTCATTCCCCCATCCATCCCACTTCCCAGTATCTCTAGCTCTTGCATGAACAAGTCCTCGTTGCACTCTTATTTTGCTTGTCTACAGTCGTGGCCAAAAGTTGAGAAGGATGCAAATATTCATTTTCACAAAGTCTGCTGCCTCAATTTGCATGATGGCAATTTGCATATACTCCAGAATGGTATGAAGAGTGATCAGATGAATTGCAATTAATTGCGAAGTCCCTCTTTGCCATGCAAATGAACTGAATCCCCCCCAAAAAATCCACTGCATTTCAGCCCTGCCACAAAAGGACTAGCTGACATCATGTTAGTGATTCTCTCGTTAACAGGTGTGAGTGTTGACGAGGGAAAGGCTGGAGATCACTCTGTCATGCTGATTGAGTTCGAATAACAGACTGGAAGCTTCAAAAGGAGGGTGGTGCTTGGAATCATTGTTCTTCCTCTGTCAACCATGGTTACCTGCAAGGAAACACGTGCCGTCATCATTGCTTTGCACAAAAAGGGTTTCACAGGCAAGGATATTGCTGCTAGTAAGATTGCACCTAAATCGACCATTTATCGGATCATCAAGAACTTCAAGGAGAGTGGTTCAATTGCTGTGAAGAAGACTTTAGGGCGCCCAAGAAAGACCAGCAAGCACCAGGACCGTCTCCTAAAGTTGATGCGTGATCGGGGCACCACCAGTACAAAGCTTGCTCAGGAATGGCAGCAGGCAGATGTGAGTGCATCTGCACGCACAGTGAGCCGAAGACTTTTGGAGGATGGCCTGGTTTCAAGAAGGGCAGCAAAGAAGCCACTTCTCTCCAGGAAAAACAGGGACAGACTGATATTCTGCAAAAGGTACAGGGATTGGACTGCTCAGGACTGGGGTAAAGTCCTTTTCTCTGATGAATCCCCTTTCCGATTGTTTGGGGCATCCGGAAAAAAGCTTGTCCGGAGAAGACAAGGTGAGCGCTACCATCAGTCCTGTGTTATGCCAACAGTAAAGCATCCTGAGAACATTCATGTGTGGGGTTGCTTCTCAGCCAAGGGAGTGGTCTCACTCACAATTTTGCCTAAGAACACAGCCATGAATAAAGAATGGTACCAACACATCCTCTGAGATCAACTTCTCCCAACCATCCAGGAATAGTTTGGTGACGAACATGACCTCTTCCAGCATGACAGAGCACCTTGCCATAAGGCAAAAGTGATAACTAAATGGCTCGGGGAACAAAACATCAATATTTTGGGTCCATGGCCAGGAAACTCCCCAGACCTTAATCCCATTGAAAATTTGTGGTCAAACCTCAAGAGGCGCTTGGACCAACAAAACCCCACAAATTCTGAAAAACTCCAAGCATTGATTTATGCAAGAATGGGCTGCCATCAGTCAGTCAGGATATAATTGACAGCATGCCAGGGCGGATTGCAGAGGTCTTGAAAAAAGAAGGGTCAACTCTGCAAATATTGACTTGTTGCATCAACTTCATGTAATTGTCAATAAAAGCCTTTGACACTTACGAAATGCTTGTAATTATACCTCAGTATTTCATAGTAACATCTGACAAAAATATCTAAAGACACTGAAGCAGCGAACTTTGAGGAAATTAATATTTGTTTCATTCTCAAACCTTTTGGCCACGACTGTACTTTAACAACGTCTACATTGACATTCTGTTCCTTTGGACTTTCTTGTGTGATTTTATTTTGTCTGTTGTCTTTTTTTAACTCTCTCACAAATTCCTTGCTCAGATCTTCAGTGTCCCTTTTTCTTTTAGACATTTGAAATGTTTCATGCATCTCCCTCACCCTTTCCTGAAGGCTCTCTTCTCTCATTCTCTGCGTATACTCTCCATTTTCCTCTTCTCTCTCCCTCCCCCAAAGGCTCTCCTCTTGCATCCTCTGCTCATTTTCAATTGTATCTCTATTTTTCTCCTGTCTCTTCCTCTCCCGAAAGCTCTTTCATTTTGTCATTTTCAATGGTGTTCCTTCTGAACTTCCTATTTTCTCAAGATTATTTCCTCTTCATTTCTCTCACCCATCACTCCCTTCTCTTTTTTTCATAACTTCACGGTCACTTGACAAGTCTGTCTCCATTTTATTGCTCTCACTTTTCTATCCCATCTCTTCCTTGTGCCTTTCCAGATCTTCCATGACACTTTTTTCATGTCTTTTCCGGCCATGTGTTTTTTGGTCTTCCCTTTTCGTTTACACATTTAGATCTCCCACTCCTGCAAGCTCTCCTTAATCATCCTCTATGCATTCTTCATTTTCCTACTTATTACCTTATTTCCCTTCTGAACATCCTTTTATTTTTCCAAAATTATCTCCCGAATCTCAGAAAATGTCTCTTTCTCCCATTATCACTGATTATTATCCCTTCTGTTTGAGTTTTTTTGCTTTTCTGCACCGTTTCTCACAATCAGTTCCCCCCCCATTCCTTTTGTAATCTATTGATTATTTTATCTAGTTCACTCATTACAAGAACCTGGAGGTTATCAATTTGCTCGTCAACCCAAATCCTCTCCTGGAAAAACATGACCTCCATTGCCTCCCTATCCAAATGCCTTCTCGTTATGAATGTATTCCATGACTGAAAGATAAATATTAATCGACGTCAATGATTTTTAAAGTCACTTGTCACTCATACTAGCATACTAGGCCTTTATTATCGATGATAGAGGGAAGCTCTAGTGATGTGCGGGTTAACTCATGACCCCGCAGGTCAAGTGGGTTAAGGTCAGAAAATATCATATTTAAGATTGGGTAGGTGGCCAGTAAAATCTTAGGTTAAAGGAAAGCAAATATATAGCCTATTCAATAAATCAAATGCTATTTGTCACATGCGTCGAATACAACAGGTGTGACCTTAACTAACTAACAACAAGCCCTTTAACTAGCAATGCAGAGTTGTTTTAAAGTAATAAATGTTTACTGAAAGAAGTTACAAATAATACGCACGTTTTGTTTTAAGTAACACAATAAAATAATGAGGCTAAAAACAGGGGGTACCGAGTCAATATGGGTAAGTACAGTTGAGATAATTGAGGTACAGAAACATGAAGTGTGGTAGGTAGGGGTAACGTGACTATTCATAGATAATAAACCGTGAGTAGCAGCAGCGTAAAAAAAGGGGGTCAATGCAAATAGTCCAGGTAGCCATCTGATGAACTGTTTAGCAGTCTTACGGCTTGGGGGTAGAAGCTGTTAAGGAGCCTTTCGGACCTAAACTTCGTGTTCCGGTACCGCTTGCCGTGCGGTAGCAGAGAGAATAGTATGACTTGGGTGGCTGGAGTCTTTGATCATTTTTAGAGCCTTCCTCTGACCCCGCCTGGTATAGAGCTAATGGGTGGCAGGAAGTTTGGCCACAGTGATGTACTGGGCCGTACGCACTACCCTCTGTAGCGCCTTTCGATCGGATGCCCAGCAGTTGCCATACCAAGCGGTGATGCAACCATGCTCTCGATGGCGCAGCTGTAGGACATTTTGAGGATCTAAGGACCCATGCCAAATCTTTTCAGTCTCTTTAGGGGGAATAGGCATTGTCGAGCCCTCTGCACGACTATCTTGGTGTGTGTGGACCATGATAGTTTGTTCGTGATGTGGACACCAAGGCACTTGAAGCTCTTGACCCACTCCGCTACAGCCGTGTCGATGTGAATGGGGGCGTGCTCGGCCCTCCTTTTCTGTAGTCCACGATCAGCTCCTTTGTCTTGCTCATATTGAGGGAGAGGTTATTTTCCTGGCCCCACACTGCCAGGTCTCTGACTACATCGCTATAGGATGTCTCATCGTTGTTGGTGATCAGGCCTACCACCGTTGTGTCGTCGGCAAACTTAATGATGGTGTTGGAGACTTGTGTGGCCACACAGTTGTGGGTGAACAGGGAGTTCAGGAGGGGATCATGGAGCAAAGAAGCCCTGGTGTGGCAGATGTGTTGTTTCCTACCCTTACCACCTGGTGGCGGCCTATCAGGTAGTCCAGGATCCAATTGCAGAGGGAGGTGTAAGCTTAGCTTAGTGATGCGCTTTGAGGGCATAATGGTGTTGAACACTGAGCTGTAGTCAACAAACAGCATTCTTGCGTAGATGTTCCTTTTGTCCAGATGGGAAAGGGCTGTCAATTATCTATGGGATATTTTGACAGGATGAAGATTGCAACATTAAGTTGATTGTCTTTAGAATTCTACCTTACTGGCATATCAAAGAGGGAAAAAGGTCAAACATGAACAGCTATGAGAACTTACCAGTTTGTGAGTGTCCTCTGCCAGGTCTAATGGTCTGAGTCCGCATCTGGTATCCAAACCACCCGTGGAATGTTTGATGTCATAGATCAACAAAGCTCTACAATGCACCCTTATTTGTAATGTCATAGACAAAGATCCCCAATTAAATGTCATCCTTTTATGACATAATTCCACCTCCATCTGTCCCTCTGTCATTATTTTCCACCCCTTTCCTCTGTTTATTTAAAAAACGTTTTTTTTTACGGTTCTTTAATTTCCTCTGTATATACAGTGCCTTCATTATTCACACCCCTTGACTTTTTCCATATTATTTTGTGTTACAGCCTGAATTTAAAATGGATTAAATTGAGATTTTGTGCCAATGATCTACACACAATACCCGACCATGTCAAAGTAGAATTACATTTTTACAAATGTTTACAAATAATTTTAAAAATGTACCTGAAATGTATTGAGTCAATTCAAACCCTTTGTTATAAGCAAGCCTAAACACGTTCAGGAGTAAAAATGTGCTTAACAAGTCACAAGTTGCAATAATAGTGGTTAACGTGGGTTTTGAATAATTACCCTATCTCTGTACCCCACACATACAATGACCTTACACAGCCTGAAGGTGTGTTTTGGGTCATTGTCCTGTTGAAAAACAAAGGATAGTCCCACTAAGCGCAAACCAGATGGTATGGCGTACCACAGCATTCTGCAGTGCTGGTTAAGTGTGCAAAGCACCCCAACACCATCACACCACCTCCTTCATGCTTCACAGTGGGAACCACATATGCGGAGATCATCCGTCACCTACTTTGTGTCTCACAAAGACACTGCGGTTGGAACCAAAAATCTCAAATTTGGATTCATCAGACCAAAGGATAAATTTCCCCTGGTCTAATGTCCATTGCTCGTGTTTTTTGACCGAAGCAAGTCTCTTCTTCTTATTGGTGTCCTTTAGTAGTGGTTTCTTTGCAGCAATTTGACCATCTGTACTGTTGATGTTGTAGGTTATTTGAACTCTGTGAAGCATTTATTTGGGCTGCAAGCTGAGGTACAGTTAACTCTAATGAACTTATCCTCTGCAGCAGAGGTAACTCTAATGAACTTATCCTCTGCAGCAGAGGTAACTCTAATGAACTTATCCTCTGCAGCAGAGGTAACTCTAATGAACTTATCCTCTGTAGCAGATGTAACTCTGGGTCTTCCTTTCCTGTGACGGTCCTCATGAGAGCCAGTTTCATCATAGCGTTTGATGGTTTTTGCGACTACACTTGTAGAAACTTTCAAAGTTCTTAATTTTCCCGATTGACTGACCTTCATATCTTAAAGTAATGATGGACTGTCATTTCTCTTTGCTTATTTGAGCTGTTCTTGCCATAATATGGACTTGGCTTTTACCAAATAGGGCTATCTTCTGTATACCACCCCCTACCTTCCACATTCCACAAATTAACAAGACACACCTGTCAATTGAAATGGATTCCAGGTGACTACCTCATGAAGCTGGTTGTGGGAATGCCAAGAGTGTGCAAAGCTGTCATCAAGGCAAAGGGTGGCTACTTTGAAGTATCTCAAATATGAAAGCAGACACATCGATGGCCCTGAACGAACTTAATTTGACTCTATGTAAACTGGAAAGCACATATCCTGAGGATGCATTTATTGTAGCTGGGGATTTTAACAAGGCTAATCTGAAAACAAGGCTCCCTAAATTCTATTAGCACATCGATTGTGCAACCAGGGGTGGCAAAACCCTAGGTCATTGTTATTAGAACTTCTGCGACGTATATAAGGCCTTCCCCCGCCCTCCTTTCGGGAAAAGCTGACCACGACCCCATTTTGTTGCTCCCAGCCTATAGACAGAAACTAAAGCAGGAAGCTCCCGCGCTCAGGTCTGTTCACCGCTGGTCCGACCAATCGGATTCCACGCTTCAAGATTGCTTCAATCATGTGGACTGGGATCTGGTCTTCATTGCTGCGAACAACAACATTGATGTATACGCTGATTCGGTGAGCGGGTTTATTAGCAAGTGCATCGGCTATGTCATACCCACAGCGTCTATTAAAACATTCCCAAACCAGAAACCGTGGATTGATGGCAGCATTCGTGCAAAACTGAAAGCGCGAACCACTGCTTTTAATCAGGCCAAGGTGACTGGAAACATGACTGAATACAAACAGTGTAGCTATTCCCTCCGCAAGGCAAACAAACAAGCTAAGCATTAGTATAGAGACATAGAGTCGCAATTCAACGGCTCAGACACGAGAGGTAGGCAGGGTCTACAGTCAATCGCGGACCAGGATGTCTTGCTCCCAGACAAACTAAACAACTTCTTTGCTCGCTTTGAGGACACTACAGTGCCACTGACATGGCCCGCTACCAAAACCTGCGGGCTCTCCTTCACTGCAGCAAAACAAAACATTTAAAGGTGTCAACCCTCGCAAGGCGGCAGGCCCAGACGGGATCCCCAGCCGCGTCCTCAGAGCATGCGCAGACCAGCTGGCTGGTGTGTTTACGGACATGTTCAATCAATCCTTATCCCAGTCTGCTGTCCCTACATGCTTCAAGAGGGCCACCATTGTTCCTGTTCCCAAGAAAGCTAAGGTAACTGAGCTAAATGACTACCACCCCGTAGCCCTCACTTCCGTCATCATGAAATGCTTTGAGAGACTAATCAAGGACCATATCACCTCCACCCTACCTGACACCTTAGACCCATTCCAATTTGCTTACCGCCCCAACAGGTCCACAGACGACGCTATCGCAATGACACTGCACACTGCCCTAACTCATCTGGACAAGAAGAATACCTATGTGAGAATGCTGTTCATCGACTACAACTCAGCATTTAACACCATAGTACCCTCCAAACTCGTCATCAAGCTCGAGACCCTGGGTCTCGACCCCGCCCTGTGCAACTGGGTCCTGTACTTCCTGACGGGGCGCCCCCAGGTGGTGAGGGTAGGTAACAACATCTCTGATCCTCAACACTGGGGCCCCACGAGGGTGCGTTCGCAGACCTCTCCTGTACTCCCTGTTCACCCACGACTGTGTGGCCATGCACGCCTCAAACTCAATCCTCATGTTTGCAGGCGACACTACAGACGACACTACAGTAGTAGTAGTAGCCTACTAGGCTTGATTACCAACAACGACGAGACTGCCTACAGGGAGGAGGTGAGGGCCCTCGGAGTGTGGTGTCAGGAAAATAACCTCACACTCAATGTCAACAAAACAAAGGAGATGATTGTGGACTTCAGGAAACAGCAGACGGAGCACCCCCTTATCCACATCGACGAGACAGTAGTGGAGAGGGTAGAAAGTTTTAAGTTCCTTGGTGTACACATCACGGACAAATTAAAATGGTCCACCCACACAGACAGCGTGGTGAAGAAGGCACACCAGCGTCTCTTCAACCTCAGGAGGCTGACGAAATTTGGCTTGTCACCAACAACACTCACAAACTTTCACAGATGCACAATCGAGAGCATCCTGTTGGGCTCTATCACCGCCTGGTACGGCAACTGCTCCGCCCAGAACCGCAAGGCACTCCAGAGGGTAGTGAGGTCTGCACAACGCATCACCAGGGGCAAACTACCTGCCCTCCAGGACACCTACACCACCCGATGTCACAGGAAGGCCAAAAAGATCATCAAGGACAACAACCACCTGAGCCACTGCCTGTTCACCCCACTATCATCCAGAAGGCGAGGTCAGTACAGGTGCATCAAACCAGGGACCGAGAGACTGAAAAACAGCTTCTGTCTCAAGGCCATCAGACTGTTAAACAGCCAGCAATAACATTCGGTGGCTGCTGCCAACATACTGACTCAACTCCAGCCACTTTAATAATGGAAAAATTGATGTAATAAATGTATCACGAGCCACTTTAAACAATGCCACTTCATATAATGTTTACATACCCTACATTACTCATCTCATATGTATATACTGTACTCTATACCATCTACTGCATCTTGCCATCTTGATATAATTTATCACTAGCCCCTTTAAACAATGCCACTTTTATATGTTTATATACCCTACATTACTCATCTCATATGTATATACTGTACTCTATCATCCACTGCATCTTGCCTATGCCGTTCTATACCATCACTCATTCATATATTTGTTTATTTATTCATTCCTTTACACTTGTGTGTATAAGGTAGTTGTTGTGAAATTGTTAGGTTAGATTACTCGTTGGATATTACTGCATTGTCGGAACTAGAAGCATAAGCATTTTGCTACACTCACATTAACATCTGCTAGCCATGTGTATGTGACAAATAAAATTTTATTTGAAAATCAAAACAAACTCTGAACCAATGACATTAATTTGGGGACAGGTCGAAAAGCATAAAAACATGTATGGCAATTTAGCTAGTTAGCTTTCACTTGCTAGCTAATTTGTCCTATTTAGCTAGCTTGCTGTTGCTAGCTAATTTGTCCTGGGATATCAACATTGAGTTGTTATTTTATCTGAAATGCACAAGGTCCTCTACTCCGACAATTAATCCACACATAAAACGGCCAACCGAATCGTTTCTAGTCATCTCTCCTCCTTCCAGGTTTTTTCAGCTTTGAACTTATATGGTGATCGGCATCTATACTTTCATAGTATTACCAAGACTTCCGGCAAAACAGTTTGTCTTTCGATCACCCACGTGGGTATAACCAATGAGGAGATGGCATGTGGGTACCTGCTTCTATAAACCAATGAGGAGATGGGAGAGGCAGGACTTTCAGCACGATCTGTGTCAGAAATAGAAAGGAGTTACCACTTCATATTTTCAAGCAGGTGGTGGCTGCATCATGTTATGGACTGCTCGTCATGTCATCAGCAATAGAGTATTTTGGGGGGAATAAAAATTTACGGAATAAGGCTAAACACTGGCAAAATCCTAGAGCAAATACTGGTTCAGTCTGCTTTCCAACATATATTGGGAGGAAAATGTACATTTCAGCAGGACAATAAGCTAAAACTCAAGGCCAAATATACACTGGAGTTGCATCTCAAGATGACATTGTATGTTCCTGAGTGGCCTGGTTAGTTTCGATTTAAATCGGCTTTAAAATCTATGGCAAGACATGAAAATGGTTGTCTAGCAATGTTCTACAACCAACTTGACAGAGCTTGAAAAATACAAAAAAGTGCCAATATTGTACAATCCAGGTGTCCAAAGCTCTTTAGTGACTTGCCCCTACAGACTCGCCGCTGTAAGGGCTGCCAAAGATGATTCTTAACATGTATTATTGACTCGGGGTTGAATACTTATCTCATCAAGATAGTGTTTTATTTTTACAGAATATTTTGAGTAGATATTTTTGCTTAGCCTATTTCTTTTATTTTCATATTTGCCTGTGCCTGGTCGGCGGAGGTCTCACTTTAAAGACTAATGGTGCAGTAAAAATCGTGCACTTGATGCAGCTGTTCTGGCCTACCGGGTCAACTAAAAACCTAATCAAGCTTCTCCAAAGTGGGCTTATTTTACTGGGTTGGGCGGGTTTTTGTGTCTGATTGGTCTACTAAGTGTCAATCAAATCTGGAAACACTTTAAGTACACAACTGTTTGACTAAAATCATATGGTATCGCCAAGGAAGTGTTAGGCTGAGGATTGGTGAAGATTTAACCCGAAAATGAGAGCTTTTTCCTTATTAATATTGGCCTGGATGTCCTTGCTTGTGGTTTTACCAGTGATACGTTGTAAAGAACAGCGAGAACTATCCGAAGGTAGGACAGCTCAAATAGCAACTCAACTTGCATTCCAACGTTTTAAATGTTGCTGAGTATTTTGCAATCTCGCTAGATATAAAGATGGAGTCATGGAAGTCACTATTCAAACGTTATTACATTGTAATTTGCATGTAACTCTCTCGGACTGATAAAAAGCAATTGCATTGCAGATACAAAGTTCCACCGGGTGTTCTCGAGAGTTCCATGCCGCTGACGTGGACTGAATCGCGTCTGATTTAATTCAGACTTGTGCCTAATGTTCTATTGAAAACAAATACATGTCAAGAATGATGCAATATAGGCCTACAATGCTTGATAGCATATTATGGATTTCATCAGGGGTTGAAGTATGTTATGCGCAAGTGGCAGAGATCAGTTAACATTAGGTTACTTACTTTTAGCCTAGTTTAATATATTTTTTTCTTGTAGGAATTTTCTAGCTACTGTACACATACTAATGTTTTTTCTACTTCAGTTTAGCATAATGTTTACTGAGCTACAAATCAACATTGCATGTGTGCTGGAAATATTTTCTTTATTGATAGAGATTGATGGAAAGTATCACTTCACAGTTTTAAGAAAACACTCATTTAACATACAGCATGCTATCATAAGAGAGAAGGGGAACATTTCAATGGTCAAGTAGACACATCTATACATTCTCAGAGACCACCTCTGGATATATTATCCAATTGAGCATGGTTGGTACAGACTGTTTACTTCAGGTTTTATGTGATTTTACATTGCACACACACTACACGGGCCAATTCTCGCATCAATGACATACTTCCATTGTTTTACATTTCTTTCAGGCAACCTTTTAGTTGTGACTGTTGCGACCAAAGAGACAGATGGCTTCAGGCGTTTCATGCGGTCTGCCCGACACTTTAACTACACTATCAAGGTATGGAAAGTTCTGACAAGATAAAACTGATCCAACATTTGTGTCCAGACAATGACTGGCAACCATTCACTCTCTCCATCTGGAAAATATCAATACCTTTGTGAGGAAACAAGCCTTTTAGAAGAAGGCATATCTTTTTGTTGTGGAGAATGTGTTTTGCAGTTGTTCTCTTTGGGTTTGAAGGTGCTTGGCAGAGGGGAGCCATGGAAAGGTGGGGACTATATGACCGAGCCAGGAGGGGGTCAGAAAGTGCGCCTTCTTAAAGCTGGTTTGCAGGAGATGGAGGAAGACAAGGTTGTCCTCTTCATTGACAGGTAGCCTTCAATCTGCCTTCACTCTTACCAGCATTATTGAATATATTATTGAATATATCCACACACAAAATTCAGCGTACATCAAAATTCAGCTTGCCCAACGACTGGTTCAGCACTGGTCTTACCCCACCAGACATGCCACCAGGAGTCTTTTCGCAGTCCCAAGGTCCAAAACAAATTCAAGAAAATGTACAGTATTATACAGAGCCATGATTACATGGAACTTCCTTCCATCTCATATAGGGGAAGTGAACAGCAAACTTGGTTTCAAAAAACAAATAAAGCAACACCACATAGCCTCTTCCCCATGTGACCTACTTGTGTGTATGTACTGACATGTATGTGTAACTGATAGATGCACACACACACACACACACACACACACACACACACACACACACACACACACACACACACACACACACACACACACACACACACACACACACACACACACACACACACACACACACACACACACACACACACACACACACACACACACACACACACTAAATGTTAATGTTTTTAAATGTATGTCAATTGTAAAGTATTTAGTCTGTAATATCTTTTTCGTTATGTGTCAGACCCCAGGAAGACTAGCTGTCGACATTGGCGTCGGCTAATGGGGATCCTAATAAATCGCCCCCTGAACAATGAGGCTCATAAAGGTTCTCTTTTCTCTCACTCTGACCAGCTATGATGTTGTCTTCGCCTCCGGTCCCAAAGAGCTGCTAAAGAAGTTCCAGCAGACAAGACACAAGGTGGTCTTCTCTGCAGAGACCCTCATCTGGCCCGACAGACACTTGGAGGACAAGCACCCCCACTTCCGAGAGGGAAAGAGGTTCTTGGGCTCAGGGGGTATGTAAACACACGCCTCTTGATCACCTAGCAATGGAAGGTAGCCATTTTGTTAACTGTCAACAGCAAGTTGTTGTCAGTTAAACACTAATACTAACAAACACAGTTTTGCTTTTTAAACGTTGACATGCAACAGTCCAGTTAGAAGTTGTCTCAGTCATTTTTATAGAAAGGAGGACATTGGGCCTAAGACATATGAACTGGGCATGAATTCACCTGACAGTTTATCCACTAAGGTTTGAGACTGTGAATGGCAGTTTTATAATCTTAATGTTTAAGTCAGCTGCTGAAAACAAGAGCGAACGAAGTCCAAACACGAATATGAAATCACATGAATTGGACCTTGACCATTTGTTTTTGAAATTCCGGTTCTACTGTTCAAACTGCTTTGTCTTTGTCATATCAAATCAACTTTTATTTGTCACATGTGCCGAATACAACTGGTGTAGAACGCACAAGCCCTTAACTAACAATGCAGTTTTAAGAAAAATAAGTGAGTAAAAAATGTAAATAACAAATCATTAAAAAGCAGCAGTAAAATAACATTAGCGAGGCTATATACAGGGAGGACCGGTACAGCGTCAATGTGCGGGGGCACCGGTCAGTTGAGGTAATATGTACATGTAGGCAGAGTTAAAGTGACTATGCATAGATAATAAACAGAGAGGAGCAACAGTGTAAAAGAGAGGGGGGGACAATGCAAATAGTCTGGGTAGCCATTTGATTAGCCGTTCAGGAGTCTTATGGCTTGGGGTTAGAACCCCTATCGTTCACACATTCTATCTTTGTCCCTAGGATTCATTGGCTATGTTCCTAACCTCAAAGAGATGGTTGCTGACTGGACAGGGGAGGACAGTGACAGTGATCAACTTTTCTTCACCAAGATTTATATCAACCCAGAGAAAAGAGTAGGCATCTACCTCTATACTGATCTTGTTATGGTTTTAAGTGGTCTCTCTCAGAACTACCTTAGCACTTTACTATCTATGCATTTCTTCTTGGTATGAGTACTGTATGTGTATTATACTGTAACATTATATCTATGCAGTATGTTTCCTCATGCTGTTTTTCTTTTCATAATAAGTGATATGTTTTTTCTCTCTAGAAATCCATCAATATAACACTGGACAACAGATGCCGAATGTTTCATAATCTTCATGGATCCCTTGGTGAGTTTTTAACAAATTACACATCTCTTTATCTCTTAGAGTATGTCTCGCCATTGTCTCCCACTTCACCTCTAGCCAACAAGTATACACATGTACTTCAACATTTTCGAATGAAAAGGCCACTGCACCACTGAAACCTACTGACATCAGCTTTTAAATTGTTGATCCTCCCCCCTCCTGGGACATCAAAACGGCTGTTTCAGTTTACACTTTTCCCCGTTCTGTAAAGAAATGCTTGGAGAAGAAAAGAGGAAAGTGCGACCTCCCTCTGGTTTCACTTCCTGACTGTGTTAGTCGTGATTGGCTGATTGAGGCTTTGATGAAGGTGTATGAGTGTGATGCAGGTTGTCATATCCTTAGGCTTTCTGGTTCAGCCGACAGACTGCTTTGAGCCTTTCTTCCCTCTCTTTTACTCGCTTTCTCTCCTCCTCTTCCCCGCCCTCTCTTTTTCCTGTATGCCGCTGGCTGAGGCTGAGCCTGCGTTAGGAATTTATGAGTTTGCTGTGAGAGAGGGATGTGTCTGAGCTCACGTAGACCAGAGAGGGAAGGGGGAGGGGTCAGGCACAGCTCCATGCTTTTTCCAGATGTTCCCAAAGCACAGGGCTGGATGTGTATAAAATTTTTAAGCAGCTGCAAGTTAGGTGGGCGTGCTGAGTAAACGCTACATCCTACCAACTCCACAGCAACTGCTTCCTGTTAATAGCTATAGACTTCCCTATAATAGTCAGCTTCTTGAGAGGGACAGCAAGATCATGTTTGTTTGTGTTCATGTCTTGAAACCTACTTGAGGTGAAAAGGAGAGAGCTGAAATTGTCACAGCATCGTTGTAGAACCCAGCTTCCCAGAGAGAGACATGCAATCATTCGCAACATGTAGTGAGTGGTGACGTCTCTGGTGGTTTGCCGGTTTCAACTGCAACGCCCCACAGTTGCTACATGTTTTTCTGGTGCAGGTCAGCTTTGGAAAAGTGTTTTATTTTTAACCTTAATTTACACAGGTAAATTACATTGAGACCTAGGCATTGTTTATAAGTGAGCCCTGAACACATTAAATACAGAGTTTGTTAGTTTTGTTAAAAAATCTGTTGAATTACTGTGTAATGAATTCCATCTCCAATACATGATGTCCTGAGTGTATTGTATGTTTCAGTACTGTGGATTGATTAGCCACTGAGTGGCATGCTTCAAGTCTCTCTTGGAAGACACGTGGCCGGCCAACAATTGGCAGGCTTTACTGACTATTGTCACTATGGGGAAAATTTGTTGCAGTGGCATGTACACGTGTATTTTTTTTAAATGTCACCTTTATTTAACCAGGTAGGCCAGTTGAGAACAAGTTCTCATTTACAACTGCGACCTGGCCAAGATACAGCAAAGCAGTGCGACAAAAACAACACAGAGTTACACATGAGATGAACAAACGTACAGTCAATAGCACAATAGAAAAATCTATGTACAGTGTGTGCAAATGTAGTAAGATTAGGGAGGTAAGGTAATAAATAGGCCATAGTGGCGAAGTAATTACAATTTAGCATTAACACTGGAGTGATAGATGTGTAGATGATGATGTGCAAGTAGAGTTACTGGGGTGCAAAAGAGCAAAATAAAAAATAACAATATGGGGATGAGGTAGTTGGGTGGGCTATTTACAGATGGGCTGTGTACAGGTACAGTGATCGGTAAGCTGCTCTGACAGCTGATGCTTAAAGTTAGAGAGGGAGATATACGTCTAAAGCTTCAGTGATTTTTGCAATTCGTTCCAGTCATTTTGTCGCAGGACTGGTACTGATGTTACAGTTTGTGTGTTTGCGCCTAGATGAGGTGGTGTTGAAGTTTGAGGACGGGCAAGTGCGGGCCAGAAATGTGTTGTATGATACATTACCCGTCGTCATTCATGGCAACGGGCCCACCAAGGTAACCTTCCAAGTTTTGACCCTTTGACCCCTATTGACCATTGTAATTCTATTGACCATTGAAATTCAGACACAATAAATAGAATGTAAATGTAAGACCAGAAAAATCATCCAAATATTTGGAAAAGGGTAGATAAACAGTATCAGGAAGTGGTAAAAATAAAATAAATGTTTCTTGTTTAAGCTCCAGATCAACTACTTGAGCAACTACATCCCCACAGTGTGGACGTTTGAGACGGGATGCAGTGTGTGTCTTGAGGACCTGCGGCCACTCTCAGGACTCAAGGTGGGTTGCCTGTCTGTTTATGTGAAGTATTCTGGTAATACACTCTTAGGGCGTATTCTCATTGAAGAGAGTTGTAGCAGAGGTATCGTGATGAAATTTCAATTGACCTAACATGTACATACACTTTTCAATTGACATGAGCAACGGAATTTCACGTGCCTATAGAAGGTTCGGTGGATTGGCGATGGACATTCTTGCTTCGCAGCTTAAATTTACCGTAAATATCCCAGTATGGCCACCAGCCAGCAAGCTTCCTTTTAACAAACTATTCAACTATGCAAGCAACTTCATCTTAACCAACTTTTCATCTTAAGCATATTACACTCTCTTGTATAATGCAACAATTCACAACCGTGTGCAGAGTATTAAAGGGTTTATTTTCTTATCCGTACACTCAATATATTTCAGGTTAAAAAAAAGTCTTAAATATAAGGAACACATTTCAGCTGTTTCAAAAGCATTGCTCTGCCATTTCGATATTTACTGTAGGAGTATTTCGCTTGAAGAGACCATTCTGTTTACTGTTGACTGCTCAGATAGCCTGCGACCTCCGTAGGAGAAGTGACAAGTTTACATTACACTAAAAGGTCTAGCCGAGGTTAGTTTCTCTTAACCTCTAATGTAGCTCTCGTAGTGAGAATACACTCTTACGATGAATTGTAATACACCTGCGTCGGAAACGACACGCACGGCCGACGCGCAATGAATACCGGTGCGATTAATGGTCACCTGTGGTGTGTGCCGATGGAGCTTGATTGCAAGTTGGGTGACAAGATTCTCTGGGGGGGATTGGATGAAAAGGCATTTGATTTTTATATGCAAGGTTTTCAAGTCGACTGCAATGTACATGACAATGTTATTACATGATTATTTTTAATACCGTACAGGAGAGCGAATACCCACTGGTGGTTATTGGAATCTTCATCCAGCAGCCCACACCCTTTGTCAGTGTGTTCTTTGAGACCTTGCTCAAACTGGAATACCCAAAGAACCGACTCAAACTCTTCATCTACAACCAGGTGAGAGAAACACATTTTATTACATAGTACCATCCATCTAACATTTAAAGGGATACTTTGGGGGTTTTGTCAATGAGGCCTTTTATCTACTTCCCCAGAGACAGGTGAACCCATGGATATCATTTTGATGTCTTTGCATCCAGTATACAGTATTGATTGTTAGCTAGCTGTTACCATAGACTTCTAGTCATGGCGCTATCGCTAGTTACTAATAACTTCCTTCAAACTGCATGCAGAGAAATAAAAATTGTATCCACGAGTTCATCAGGTTCTGGGGAAGTAGATCATTGTAAGTAGATGCAAGAATCCCTTTAACAAATGTGTATAATTAAATATTTTCCCTTTTGATTTGAGTAACCGTTTGGTCTTGTATGAATGGAACACCGTGTTAGTTACATCCAGTAACCTCTTGTGCATTTCTCCCTCCGAATTGTTGCCAATCCACACATGTGCTCACATGCCTCTGTGGATAGTATAACAATGACGAGGAATGTGTCGGATCTGTGCAAGTACCAGTCAAGTGTCAACCGACTTAACTTCAGGGTCCGTGCATGAGATATGTTGACATGAATCAAAGTCGTATTACAACACTTGAAATTTGTTGTTAAAAGTTGATGCTTTCATAAGTTCTAATCTTCCAGAATTGAAGTAGAGAGGAGATTCAGCAACTCTTAGTGGACAATAGAAGTTTGGGAAAACCCTGAAGAAGGCCGAAAGCTGGAACGCGCTGGTTTTCCTTTCATAAAAAAAAAAAAAAAACGTTTCTATTCACTTCTAATTTCCATCAAGAGTTGCTGAATCTCTACTTCAGTTTTGCTCCTCAATTCATACACCTTGGTTGGAGAGCGAGGTAGCCATATTTATCAAGAATTGAAATGACAGAATTCATTGAACAGATTACGATATCCCACATTGTAGCTCAATGGATTTGTTTAATATCAACCTCAAGCATCTGGTGGGCTGTAATGCTCTCATTTAACTCTTTTTTTCCTATATGTGAATGTGACTAAGACTGTTACAGAAGCACAACAACTCTTGTCTTTTCTACTGTCCCACAATGTCCTCTTACAGGAGCAGCACCACGAGGTAGCGGTTAGCTCTTTCCTGAAGGACCATGGGAAAGAGTACCAGGATGTTAAGGTCATCGGGCCTGAGGAGAACATGGACAGGGTAGCTTCCCGCAACCTCGGCCTGTGAGTTCACCTTGGCTTTCTCTCTCACACTAGCTTTGGATGCGCACATAGAACCTAGCTTGACATTATTCCCATGTTTTTCAAAGATGTTCAGCATGTGACCCGGGGTAGTTTACTGATTAGGTCCGCTGCCTTCAGCGCATACATGCACTGTATCAATCTGGGTTCGAATCCCCAATGAAGAAAATAAAATGTTAGGTTTGGGACTGCCCCATAAATGTGTGTTTACTAGGTTTCCTATTTTTTGGTTCCCAGTGATATGTGCCGACAGGACAAGGACTGTGAGTATTTCTTCAGCATGGATATCGAAGTGGTTCTGAAGAACAAGGACACCCTAAAGATTCTCATCGAGCAAAATGAGTAAGCGGCAATAAAAATGAGCCTGTCGATTATGCCTGACCAGATTCCCGATCTCTGATGACGCATGCAATAACTGCTCTCCTAAAAATACTGGACACACACACACACACACACACACACACACACACACACACACACACACACACACACACACACACACACACACACACACACACACACACACACACACACACACACACACGTGTATTTGGGTGGATACACTTTGAAAGCTCAGCTGGTTTTCAGTGGGACGTGATTAATCATCCCCTGTCACCCTTCAGGCCTATAATTGCACCCATGATAACCCGAGAAGGCCGCCTGTGGACCAACTTCTGGGGAGCACTCAGTGCTGATGGTTACTACGCTAGGTCGGAGGACTATGTGGACATTGTGCAAGGACGCAGAGTGTAAGTCACACACACATTATTTCCCATAACTGATTATACCAATATGGTCATTATGGAACAATGTTGTTTTATAGAGAGCTGAGGTCTGATGGGTTTTTGCTATGACTCTCCCCAGGGGGCAGAAATGCTCGTTTCCTGCTGTAGGATCATATTTTGCTAAACTCGGCAACACTACTACAGCTTCCATGCCAGTATCATATCTTGTTTTAGAGAGCGCTTCCAGCACAATGTATGGGAAGCCTGTTCTAAATATAATGTATTGTCACTACAGTGGTGTGTGGAATGTCCCCTACCTGACCAAGGTGTACCTGGTGAAGGCCAGCCTCCTTCACGAGGAGCTCTCCAACAACGACCTCTTCAGCTCGGGCACTCTGGACCTCGACATGGCCTTCTGTCACAACGCCAGAAACAAAGTCAGTGTTGGAAAGCTATGGTCAAATTCTCCATTTCATTTTGGGCATAAAATAATGCATGACAGGCCTCCAAGTGGCGCAGTGGTCTAAGGCACTGCATCGCAGTGCTAGCTGTGCCGCTAGAGATTCTGGGTTCGAATCCAGGTTCTGTGGCAGCCAGCCGTGACTGGGAGACCCATGGGGCGGCGCACAATTGGCCCAGCGTCGTCCGGGTTAGGGGAGGGTTTGGCCAGCAGGGATGTCCTTGTCCCATCGCGCACTAGCGACTCCTGTGGTGGGCCGGGCGCAGTGCACGCTGACACAGTGTTTCCTCCTACACATTGGTGCGGCTGGCTTCTGGGTTAAGTGGGCATTGTGTCAAGAAGCAGTGCGGCTTGGTTGGGCCAGAGGACGCACGGCTCTCGACCTTCGCCTCACCCGAGTCCATACGGGAGTTGCAGATACCACGAAATTGGGCAGAAAAAGGGGTAAAATATAAAATCAAACAAAAAAATGTAAGAATACTTTACTGTCCTTTACCTTGCAGAGAACTTAAATGTGTCTTTATGCTCACAACATAAAGCAATGGGTCAGCAGCACCCTTTGGAAATTTGAGGAATTAAGTGCCTTACTCCAGGGGGGCAGGCAATGGCATGTAGGATTCCATCGTAATTTATTCTGAAGCCTCGTCTTGCTCTCAGTCCTTCAGTGTCCAGTATTAGTCACGGATGCTTAGGTTTCAAAAGATTACAAAACTCTGATTAGAAGTGAGACACCCAAACAGCGTCGAACACGTAGAAGTCCCAAAACTTAGGCCAGGTAGCAAATATTTTAAAATTATAGCTTCAAACTAAATAATAAAAAAAAAAAAGTTTTAACGCCCTTTGCTTCAATTTCTCAGGGAGTCTTCATGTATGTTACGAATATGCACACCTTTGGACGGATGCTGTCGACAGAAAACTACCAGATGAGCCATCTCCACAACGATTTGTGGCAGATCTTTGAAAACCCTAAGGTGAGAATTGGGTTGTCAAGTAGTCATTGGGGGGAAAAAACAAAGGCTCCCCTTGACTCAATTCAGGCCTAGACAGCATCATGTACCTCACAACTTTGAATTAGTTTGAAGACTAATTGCAGCACTTCAGCTGAAGAAGGGCTTATTGCATGTCATTACATGCAAGTGTATTTTCTGCAGTGCTTTGCAACAGTAAGAATGCCATTGTCTTATATAAATCTGCTTATGTGGACACTTTGTATCTGTTCATGTGTTAACTTGTCTAATCACAATAAATATAGTAATGCATCTCTACACTGAGTATACCAAACATTAGGAGCACCTTCCTAATATTTAGTTGCACCCCCTTTTACCCTCAGAACAGCCCCAATTCGTTGAGGCATGGGCTCTACAAGGTATCGAAAGCGTTCCACAGGAATGCTGGCCCATGCTGACTCCAGTCTGATCGCCTTGAGATAGAAGCTGTTTTTCAGTCTCTCGGTCCCTGCTTTGATGCACCTGTACTGACCTCGCCTTCTGGATGATAGCGGGGTGAACAGGCTGTGGCTCGGGTGGTTGATGTCATTGATTATCTTTTTGGCCTTCCTGTGACATCGGGTGCTGTAGGTGTCCTGGAAGGCAGGTAGTTTGCCTCCAGTGATGCGTTGGGCAGACCTCACTACCCTCTGGAGAGCACTGCGGTTGCGGGCGGTGCAGTTGCCATACATGGCGGTGATACAGCCCGACAGGATGTTCTCAATTGTGCATCTGTAAAAGTTTGAGGGTTTTAGGGGCAAATATACACAGCCCGACAGGATGTTCTCTTCTTCATCCATACTGTCTCTGCACCATGGGTGGACCATTTCAGATCATCAGTGATGTGTACGCCGAGGAACTTGACGCTTTGCACCTTCTCCACTGCGGTCCCGTCAATGTGGATAGGGGGTACTTCCTCTGCTGTTTCCTGATGTCCACAATCAGATCCTTTGTTTTGTTGACATTGAGTAAGATGTTATTTTCCTGACACCACACTTCGAGGGCCCTCACCTCCTCACTGTAGGCTGTCTCGTCATTGTTGGTAATCAAGCCTACCACTGCAGTGTCGTCTGCAAACTTGATGATTGAGTAGGAGGCGTGTGTGGCCCGCAGTTGTGGGTGAACAGGGAGTACAGGAGGGGGCTGAGCACGCACCCTTGTGGGGCCCCAGTGTTGAGGATCCGCATAGTGGAGATGTTTCCTACCTTCACCACTTGGGGGGTGACCCATCAGGAAGTCCAGGACCCAGTTGCACAGGGCGGGTTCAGACCCATGGACCTGAGCTTAATGATGAGCTTGGAGGGTACTGTGGTGTTGAATGCTGGGATAGGGTGAGATTGAATATGTCTGTAAACATTCCAGCCAGCTGGTCTGCACATGCTCTGATGACGTGGCTAGGGATGCCGTCTGGGCCGGCAGCCTTGCGAGGATTAACACGCTTAAATGTCTTACTCACGTCGGCCACGGAGGAGAGCCCACAGTCCTTGGTAGCGGGCGGCGTTGGCACTGTGTTATCCTCAAAGAGGGCGAAGAAGATGTTTAGCTTGTCCAGAAGCAAGACGTCGGTGTCCGCTACGTGGCTGGCTTTCCCTTTGTAGTCTGTGATTGTAGACCCTGCCACATATGTCTCGTGTCTGAGCTGTTGAATTGCGACTCCTTTTCATCTCTGTACTGAAGTTTTGCCTGTTTGATTGCCTTACGGAGGGAATAACTACACTGTTTGTATTCAACCATATTCCCAGTCACCTTGCCATGGTTAAATGCGGTGTTTCGCCCTTTCAGTTTAGCTTTCACCTGGATTCAGCTGGTGAGTCCGTGTCATGGAAAGAGCAGGTGTTCTTAATGTTTTGTACACTCACTGTATATTCTTCATTTTCCTCAGGATTGGGAGGAGCGTTACATCCATGAGAACTACACAAAGATAATGAGAGACAAACTGATTGAAACAGTGAGTACTTGTTTTTCTATCAAAGTATAATATTTCAATGCTCACTCAAGATCACTGACATTGCCTATTGCTCTATATAAAATGATGATAATGGCTAATAAAGGTGATAACCGAAGTTTCTTAATATATAATAATATATACCATGTAGCAGACCCTTTTATCCTAAGCGACCTACAAATCATGTGTGCATACATTTTACGTACGGGTGGCCTCGGAAGTCGAACGCACTATTTCAAGCGTTATGCTCTACCAACTTAGCTACAGAAGACTATTTCCGGGTGGTCAAAGTCCAGTTGGCTACAAATGAAGACCACAAACTGCATGCTCAAAATATTTATAGAATTGACTGTTTATGGAGAGAGTAGAAATTCCATGCCTATCTACTACTCTTTGAAAATGCAAGGTCACTCAATTGTATTTTTTTTTTTTGCCCCCTTCCAGCCTTGCCCTGATGTATACTGGTTCCCGCTATTCTCTGATATCGGATGTGACCACATTGTTCAGGAAATGGAAAACTTTGGACAGTGGTCAGGTGGCCGAAATACGGTATGTATTTATACTCCTAAACCAATGTAGCCTACAATTATTATCTTACCTAACAAACCTGTAAATGTAGTAACTTGAGCATTGTATCATGTTTTTATATGTTCTTATTTACTGAAGGACACAAGGATCCAGGGTGGCTATGAGAATGTCCCCACCATTGATATCCACATGACTCAAATCAATTATGAGAAAGAGTGGCAGAAGCTTCTGTTGGATTACATAGCCCCAATCACAGAGACAATGTATCCTGGATACTACACCAAGGTATGTTTAAAAAAACATCAACACACATTTGTACTCATTTTAGATGGATTTATGCGCAGCTCAACAGAAATTCATATTTTCATTACTCTACACATTTTTCATGGATTTTTAACTCCTGAATTATATCATTACTATGTGGAGAACAATAGAGAATGCATAAATGATCAGGAAAGTTTTATTTGACATTCCACTTTCAGCTGGGGGGTTGTTTGTGTGGTTATAATGGTACATCGTGGTTCTTGCTTTAGTAAGTCCCACAAAATGTAAATATTTCTGCTAATTTGTGCACCGTTCTGTTACCTATCGCCACCTTGTGGCCTGATATCCGTTGATTTAGCCAAGTAGAGTTATGTTTGTTTATCTAAATATGTTTAAATGCACACCTCTCCTGTTATTTTGATTAACTTTTGAATATTACTTTGTTCACAGGTTAACAATATTAATATTCTTATTTATGTTTTCAAAATGTAGAATTATACTGTATGCTGCAGGATTTACAGTAGAATAGTCTACATTTATACAATTCATCATTCATTTAATTAAAATGCAACAGACGTGTTTAATTATATTGCAAATATATATTTTGAATAGAATCTTATGTATAGAACTGGGTCCCTCTATGCTACCATGTTGACCCTGACATGCGTCTCTTCTCTTATCAGTGTATCTCTTACCTCAACTTCGTAGTGAGGTACAAACCTGACGAGCAGCCCCTGCTCACCCCGCACCACGATGCATCTACTTTCACTATTAATGTAGCTCTCAACAGCAAAGAAATTGACTATGAGGTAAATGAGTATTAGGGGTCCAGTCCAGTAAGACACACTAAACTGGCAGGTAACCTAGACAAATACCCCTTAAGCCCTTGTTTGAGGACAGGATGCAGGTGTTTTGTCCTCTTTCCTGTCTCTTCTCTGGGAATGTATGCTGGAATCAGGGAGCTCTTTCTTTTTCTTAGCTGAGGTTTCAACCAGGAGGTCAAGGGGCATGCGGCCTGTCCCGGCAGCCCTCCCGGCTCGTTTGTGAATGCTGCATGACTCTTTGCATCACTCTGGTATTTTCTGTCTCTCTCTTTGCAGGCTCAGTTTGACTTGGCGTTTGTAGTTAGATATAAGCCAGACGAGCAGCCCTTTTTAAGGCCACACCATGACGCGTCCACATTTACTATAAATATTGCACTCAATCAAAAAGTGCTTGATTACCAGGTGAGTGTGTTTGTGTGATGATTTACACATTGACTTGGGGAGTTGGCCTCTAAAGACTGGGTTGGACCAACTTTAATATGTGAACACTTGTAGGGCTACCCCCATGGTAATATTTGTAACACTTATGGATGTGCCCTGATTTGTTATACCCTCAGGCACCTCTGTAATTAAAACCCTGCGCCCCACTATTATTAACATTTATTACAATTGGTTAGGATAACCCGACTACTGTATACGGTCATTTAGTGTGAAATTGGAACAGAAAGATCAGTGAAGTTGTGTGTTTTCCTGAAAATTTGCAATCAAGTTTGCCAATCAACTTATTTCAAGTAGGAATGCAAGTGTATGAATGTACAGTATGTCTTCTGCAATGTTCTAAGCATGCAGACCACTAGTTGCTTTGTATGTTTTCATCACTGTTTGTTTCTATGAATACAATTATTCCAGGGTGAGTTTCCCAGAAACATCAAGACCGTCTTTAGCATTAAGATACTCGTTCCTCCATTGCCCACCAATGGATTTAAGATGATCTTATTGCTAAAGATGGTATTTATGTTTCTGGGAAACTCACGCCAGATTGCTTTCATCAGAATAATTTTGGTGACTCTCATTCTTTCTCCTTTGCACGTAAAAAAACCCCAACCATCACTTGAAAGGCTTTTGAAGATGTGTTGTATTGCATCCGTGTCATTACCCTGCATCTTTCGAACTTGGACAAGAATAGGTGCATAATCTGGTTTGTTTTGAGAAGAAAGTGCTTTCCGCACAGTTACTGTTTCTCCACTGTTCACAATGTGTTATTTGCACATAGTTATGTACCTATGATGAAAGCCTTCAGTGTTCTCCTGTGCAGTATGACCTTGAGTCTTAGACAAGTTGACGTTTCTCTATGTATAGAATGTGAAGCATGTGTGAATCTCCTGGCTGGATATACCTTTCCTGACTTCATCTCTGTTTGCTTTCCCATTGAAGGGTGGGGGATGCAGGTTCATACGGTATAACTGCTCCGTCGAGGCACCCCGCAAAGGCTGGGCCCTCATGCACCCTGGACGGCTCACCCACTATCACGAGGGCCTGCGAACCACTGCAGGCACTCGATACATCGCAGTGTCATTTGTGGACCCCTGAGTGCCAATGGCAATGTGCTGCCACTTCCAGGTGTCAGCTGTTGTTTCTATGGTGCCTTTACTGAACGTTTGTTAATTCAGGAAAACTCCATTAGCCAAATCCAAGTGGGCGTTGCGGGAGACCTTTTCTCTTGAAACCCCTTTCCACTGAAAGTCATTTGAAACTTTTGTGAAACAAATGTACTGTTTTAGTATTATAATAACTTGTTTTGTTGAATCAAGACACTCCTACATACAGTATGAGGCAATAAGAATAACTTTATTTGTAAAGTGCCCTTCATTTCTAAATACACTCCTAATACAGTATGCAATGCACCATGGTCTTGGAGATTATTAAAACATCTGTCCTATTTATTATTTTGATATTTGTATAAAAGGAGTTTATTCCAAAGATTCCGTGTGGCTTTTCGAATGTGTAATATCTAAAGAACACAGCTCGTAACACATTCTCAGTCCCCTTGTCATTTTCATGTTGAAAGCAAGTCCATGTTCAGCACCCAAAAATTGTCGATGCAATGAATAGAGCCGACATGAGTCCTTATTCTACATGTCAGACAGGCATGTTTGTTCTACATTGCCTACTTCTATCAGAATGTTCCAAAACGTTGCATCCTGCTGAAAGCACACCAGAACATATACTGTATGTTTCTCTTAAATAACTATAAATTTTTTAAACATTCCATGACAAGTAATCATTGAGGACAAAGTTTGACTGAATTGATCTGATGCTGCCTGGGCATACTCTGAAGAATGTTGTAAACACTAGTAGAGATAGTTGTGAGAATTTATATTTTGGTCATTTGTCAATAAAACACTGAACCAAACTATGATTCCATTGTGCAACCAATCCTTTGAGTAGTTAGTACTGTATCAAAAGCCAAAACACCATTTTTATTGTGGCCCTAACAAAGATAGCGGAATGAATGAATTACAGAATGGACTGTTCAGTCAGAGGTTATGCCAATGACATGTCCTAAATAAATGTATATTCATTGATTGGTCCCAACATAGTGTATACAATACCTGCTTCTACCTTTACTTTGATGAATATTTAGACAGTGGCTGCTGTTTAGGCTGGGTTAGGGTGAAGGTGCCCCTAGGCTTAGATTCTAATCTTGGGTCAGTTTAGCATTTTCCCCACTAATGGTTAAGGTTTGAATTGGGGGAGGGGAAAATAATCCTATATCTGTATTTTGGGGAAACAGATTTTAGGTTGTGACTTTTCAACTGATGTGTTGTCGTTATAGTGATTACAGTTTGTTTTTTGATTACTCTATTTCCATACATATTTTTTGAAATATTTATTGATAGATCTTACTAGTTAATTATTTATTTTTTTACTCTCAAGCCACAAAGTATTGCCTCTCGAGATAAAAGGCGTATATGGTTTCTTTATCTGGAATTATTTTAAAATGTGTTGATTTATCGATGTTTTGTATTTATTTGCGTACTTTCTGTATACCCACATTTACGTTAAATGATTGATTCATCTATTTACAGTGATTGTAGGTAGTTCCACTCCACTCCAGTAGGTGGCGATAACGTGCCTTTGCTGTAGTTGTCAACCACCACAAAACTGACAAGGACGTGAAAATTACAAAATTTACTCCTTTTCCATTCATTGGCTAGGTCATTTAATTGGATAGGTCGGAGAAAACAGCTAACTAACTAGATTTTGTAACATTTAAGTACATATTCATTGCTATACATCGAAGGACCAAGATGCAAGAAGACTGGTTATAAATCAGTCCACCCTTTCGTGGTAAGACTTCTCCAGTGATGCTAACGTTCGTTGGCTAATGTTAGCTAGCTGCTAACGTTGTTACATTCACGTGAGACAACGTGAAGCATCGGAGCCTTCTAGCTATCTACCTTTGTAGCTAACTCTTTAGCTAGCTATGTCATCTCCAAAGTCAGAGAGAAACTTGTAAAACCAGCGCAAATGTCACTTGTGGTTAGTTAACGGCAGCAAACTACCCGCCATTAGCCAGTCTTTGGCAAATGACAGGAGTGGGATGTTCGCTAAAAGACCGGTAACCCAGACTACACAAACTCGCTACCCCACAATAATACCAAAGTCAATATCAGCATGTGAAATATTTAGCTAGCTATACAATTTCACAATTGTCAACGTGATTCCAGTTTTCGCAAGGCCAACGGCCCTTTCACACAGAAACAAACAGGGCGAGTAGGACAAGACGAGAAGCAAAAATCACGGAAAAACTGAGCTGATTAATTTGGTTCACTGTTTCGTTTTAGCACATGTCGGTGAAATATATATACTCCGTCATGACGATATACAAGGTCTGTGGTCTAATCTCTAGGCAAATTATCCCTCCAGTCATGAGAACGTTATCATGACGTCGCACGTTTCATTTTTTAGGGTGGATTATCCCTTAGGTCACTGCGGTAACGTTAATGTAGTCTGTTTGACCACTGCAGCCTCAGCTGAGTCTCTTGCGAAATGTAGGTGAATGGTAACGATCAAGTTATTGTCTAGCTAACTAGATAAACTAACATTAGCCTAATATTTTCCCTGAAGGTTGATCTAACAAGTAGGTAAGGTAAGTGGCACCTACCCTCAGTTTTACTCAATGCTGAATCGCTTTTGATGGGAATTTTTATACTCTTTACACAAAAGGTCAAATAGCTTATAGTTGTCCTTTTTCACATATGTACACGTGTGAAATGTAAATGTTTTTTTGTTTGTTGCAAATCCAGCTCTCCCTGAGGAACCCTCGGACTGTTGGGTCAAGGGCCAGGGATCACAGGCAGTCATCCAGGGGGAGTGGTGCCTATGCACATAGTCAGGCAGTTCGCTACAGATTGTACATAAACCAGATAATGTGATTAGTGCTTTTAAGACAACTAGGAATCCATTAGTTAACATGTGCATACTCTTTTTGCCTATAGCTTCCTATTGGTTGATTCTGATATTTTTCAAGTGGGAAACGGAGCAATTTTATTTTGTCTCGAAAGCGGCATTAAAGGGAAAATCTACCCAAACTCCTTTTTTTTCATTAGTCAACTGTTGATACAGTCCCAAATTGTGTTGCATGTCAGCAGTCACATTTTCAAGATATTGCACGTTTGACTGCTTTAATGCAAAACACATTTGAGATTGCAATTGAGAATTGACTGCAAAGAGTAGGCTGTGGCTGAAAAAGACATCTGAATTTTACATGGGCTACAACATGCTTGTGGCTTGAACTTTGTCATTACTGACAGGGCAGTAGTCCATGTGAACCATGGCTGTCTGACACTGGGAATGGGGACAGCTGCCAAAAGCAAATCATGCTTGTCCTTACAGTGTAGGCCTTACTGAAGGTGACTCACAGAGCTGCTCTCTCTCGCTCTCTCTGTTGAACACTTATTGGCTGATTCACTAGGGTTGGGTAGGTTTAGGATCATATTGAACAATAATAAATTAAGATTCTGTACTTTGAGCTTTTTACTATCATTATTAAGACTGCACTCTAAGATCATTTTCGATATTATGAGTTGATGCATTGCTTGCTGATGTCAACTCTACAATATGACAAAAATAAGGTTTCAGGAGTTGTAGTTAAATCACTCAGGCACTTTAATCACAGATTACCATGGAGTTTTGGTAGATTATCAGATGGCAATGTCTAAGGCTTCTGTTAGGTTGACACCTGACACTAGTAACCTGGTGCCAAGAGCTCCTGGTGACAGTCAATTGGCTGTGAAGTCTGGCACTCCTGCAGAGCACGTGCCAGTGCATGTGCTTTTTGGCTTAGACCTGTAGGCCCATACTGTCTGTCTCCAGGACTACAAAAATGCTTTGATAGAAGACACTATCTTTTTATATCTATCAGGAAGTCAAACGAACCCGGTTGAGATGTGTTTACGATGGTTGTGTGATTGACTAGGCTACTGCATGAGTAATATAGGCTATATGACGACGTCATTAGTTAAGATTAAAACTAGGGCCGGGAATTTAACCTTTATTTAACTAGGCAAGTCAGTTAAGAACAAATTCTTATTTAAAATGACGGCCGAGGAACAGTGGGTTAACTGCCTTGTTCTGTGGCAGAACAGATTTTTTTTCCTTTATCAGCTCGGGGATTCGATCTAGTAACCTTTCGGTTACTGGCCCAATGCGCTAACCACTAGGCTACCTTCCGATACTATATGTAGGCCTATTGCGATTCTCAAGATTTATTGTGATTTTATGTTCCAAAAATATTGCTCACCATATGTTTGCTGCAGTGGGCCAATTCCACGGTAACAAAGTGATGCTGAGACTCACGTTATTCACTTTAAAATGTATGCCAAACAAAAAGCAATGATTTCAAAGTGAAAACAACAACTCGATGCACAAGGTCTAATTTAAAAAGAAACTCCTCGGACTTTGACAAACACATTTTACTTGAAGAACAGTGCAGATGTGAAGTTTGTTAAAATAATCACAGATTGTGCTTTTGATGCCGTCATTCTGTTACCAAACTATGCATATGCACTGAAACATTTTAAAGTGGAAAATGTGAGTCGCGGGCGGCATCACTCTATTAATGTGGAATTGCCCAGAGGGACAAGAGAGACATGAGAAAACAAGCTTTGATCCGTCATGGAAATAAAAGTGCTGAAAACAAATTCGCTCACTATTGAAAAAAGATGGAGAACAAGATGTGTAGGGAAAATACTGGTGTTTTTATGCAGTTACAGCCAACTAACACAAGTAATATTGCGTTATAGCGTTAAATAATATCCCGATATGTGACTATTGACCCCCCCTCAATCACAAGTTAAAAATCAGCTGATTGACCCATTAGCCTATTGTTTGTCAATGTTATTTATGGAAACTAAACTGATTCTATTCTAGCTGGTTTTCATTCTGAAGTTGATTTTTCTCCTTTGTAATTGTCATCTGATAATGAGGTGTCGTTCAGCTCCAAAAATATTCACAATCTATCTTGCTTGCATATGGTACCCAAATCTAAAGCAATCTCCTGAAAAAGTCAACTGTAAAACAAGTTTAGAGTGGATATTAGCCTATAGCCTAGGCTTACTAGCTGAAAAGGGATCTGGAAACATCCCGGTTTCCTTTCTGTGGGATCCTAATAGGAGAGTGAATGTATTGTTTACATCCTCACCATTTTGAACAGAGCAGCATTTTTCCTATTAGCAGCTGGCATTCAAAGGACCGTTCTACTCTACATTTGACTCCCCAATGAACAATGTAGCCTACGTTTTAAATAGGGGTCAGTTAATGAAGTTTAGTTTTTCTGCTACTATTTGACTAGTAAGGTGTCTTGTCATTCCTTCTGTTTTCACTGTTGAAACACTTCGAATGCCTTCTACAATTTGTATTTTACAGCAGGTAGGCTAAGAAATGTAGCCTAATCACATAACATGGTATTATCTTTTTTTTTAAAGACCTTGTCAACTGGAATATGATAAGGATTTGACTTTGTTTTATTTTCTCCCTGGGTTTTTAACTTTCAGTTCGGATTAGTCGCTCGCTAAGCCTATCCTTCCAATGCCATCACCGTTTCAGAGGAAGCTAGGGCCTACATATTAGTGACAGCCTACATTTGTAAATGATTTCATCCTTTTTTCCCTCTTTTTTTTTTTTTCTCTTTTTAATTTTTTTTTTTTAACCTAGGATGATCTGTTTTCAGTATTACACATTTTGTCTCTTTGCTCTCTTTTTCAGTGCAATGTCTCTGGTTTTCACACGACCTAACCCCAACGCTATTGGCAAGAAAGACAAAAGACTCATGGCGGAGGTGAACGCCAGCCCGCTCAAGCACTTTGTCACGGCCAAGAAGAAAATCAACGGTATCTTCGAGCAGCTGGCCGCGTACATCAAAGAAAGCTCCTACTTTCTGGAAGGTAGCTACCAGCCTTCCACCTTACCACAAGTTGTGGTCGAGAAAGCTGGCTTTCGTTTACACCATTGAACAGCACAATGTTTTGTGGTTTGGAATTGATTGACACTTGCCTGTTCTATTGGCAGCTAGGTTTCAGTCCAAACAGTACTGTGTGTAGAGTACAACGGAAATATTATTCCGTCTGTCTTTGGCACTCAACACCCACACATGTCATTCACTTAAGTGAATTTTCCGGCTCAAGTTTGCTTTGTAGTGCTGATTACAATGTATTTATGCCACATTCTCTCAGTATTGGTCCAGTTTAGAGGTGTGTGTACAGTGGGGCAAAAAAGTATTTAGTCAGCCACCAATTGTGCAAGTTCTCCGACTTAAAAAGATGAGAGGCCTGTAATTTATCATAGGTACACTTCAACTATGACAGACAAAATGAGGGAAAAAAATCCTGAAAATCACATTTGTAGGATTTTTAATGAATTTATTTGCAAATTATGGTGGAAAATAAGTATTTGGTCAATAACAAAAGTTTCTCAATACTGTTATATACCCTTTGTTGGCAATGATAGAGGTCAAACGTTTTCTGTAAGTCTTCACAAGGTTTTCACACACTGTTGCTGGTATTTTGGCCCATTCCTCCATGCAGATAGTTGAAGTGTACCTATGATAAATTACAGGCCTCGTCTTTTTAAGTGGAAGAACTTGCACAATTTGGTGGCTGACTAAATACTTTTTTCCCCCAGTGTATGTGTGTAATAATGACAATTACAACAATACTGAATCAACACTTTTTTTATTTTAACTTAATATAATACATCAATAAAACCAATTTAGCCTCAAATAAATAATGAAACATGTTCAATTTGGTGTAAATAATGCAAAAACAAAGTTTTGGAGAAGAAAGTAAAAGTGCAATATGTGCCATGTAAAAAAGCTAACGTTTAAGTTCCTTGCTCAGAACATGAGATCATATGAAAGCTGGTGGTTCCTTTTAATGAGTCTTCAATATTCCCAGATAAGAAGTTTTAGGTTGTAGGAATTATAGGACTATTTCTCTCTATACCATTTGTATTTCATTAACCTTTGACTATTGGATGTTCTTATAGGCACTTCAGTATTGCCAGTGTAACAGTATAGCTTCTATCCCTCTCCTCGCCCCTACCTGGGCTCGAACCAGGGACACATCGACAACAGCCACCCTCGAAGCAACATTACCCATCGCTCCACAAAAGACACGGCCCTTGCAGAGCAAGGGGAACAACTACTTCATGATCTCAGAGCGAGTGACGTCACCGATTTGAAACGCTATTAGCGCGCACCCCGCTAACTAGCTAGCCATTTCACATCGGTTACACCAGCCTAATCTCGGTTGTTGCTAGGCTTGAAGTCATAAACAGCTCAATGCTTGAAGCACAGCGAAGAGCTGCTGGCAAATGCATGAAAGTGCTGTTTGAATGAATGCTTACGAGCCTGCTGCTGCCTACCACCACTCAGACTGCTATATCAAATCATAGACTTAATTATAACATGATAATACACAGAAATACGAGCCTTAGTTTCCAGATTTTACCATATTAATGACCTATCTTTTCGAAAACAACGTTTATTCTTTCAGTGAAATACGCAACCGTTCCCTATTTTATTGAATGGGTGGCATCCCTAAGTTTAAATATTGCAGTCACATTGCACAACCTTCAATATTATGTCATACTTATGTACACTTCTGGCAAATTAATTGCAGTCTTTGTTAGGAAGAAATGGTCTTCACACAGTTCGTAACGAGCCAGGCGACCCAAACTGCTGCATATATCCTGACTCTGCTTGCACGGAATGCAAGAGAAGTGACACAATTTCCCTAGTTAAAAGAAATTCATGTTAGAAGGCAATATTAACTAAATATGCAGGTTTAAAAGTATATACTTGTGTATTGATTTTAAAGAAAGATTTTTATGGTTAGGTACATATTGGTGCAACAACAGTGCTTTTTTTGTGAATGCGCTTGTTAAATCATCACCCGTTAGGTGAAGTAGGCTGTGATTCAATGAGAAATTAACAGACACTGCATTATATGCAACCTAGGACAAGTTGGATAAACTAGTAATATCATCAACCATGTGTAGTTAACTTGTGATTATGTTAATATAAGTTTAATGCTAGCAAGCAACTTACCTTGGCTCCCTGCTGCACTCGCGTAACAGGTAGTCAGCCTGCCACGCAGTCTCCTCATGGAGTGCAATGTAATCGGCCACAATCGATGTCCAAAAATGCTGATTACCGATTGTTATAACTTCAAATCGGCCTTAATTAATCGGCCATTTCGATTAAACGGTCGACCTCTCGCCTAGTTCCTAGGGGTTTGCAATGGTTGTGTGATTACATTTTTTCCTACTTCCTACAGACACCTATAGGAATGAGGAGCTGGACCCGGTCACGACAGAGGAGCAGGTTCAGGAGGTGCACGGTTACCTGTCAAAGGTGGCAGGGATCGGAGAGGTGCTGGCACGCAGACACATGAAGTGTGTCTTCTTCGGAAGGTACATTCCCTCCACCGCGTAATGACCACTGGTGATGCCGCCACCAGTCATTGGAGTTCGGAATCTGCACGTTTTCCCCGCTATTCATTTTTCAATGAATCACACAATCAAATGTGTCTCTCTAAAAATGGGTTGGACTACTGCTCATTTCTGGAAAATGCTCTAGACCTGTTTTAAATGTTCCTCACTCATCAGTGTGTTCTACTTTATAGGACAAGTAACGGGAAGAGCTCAGTGATCAACGCCATGCTGTGTGATAAGGTGCTCCCCTCTGGGATAGGACATACCACCAACTGTTTCCTGCAGGTGGAGGGGACAGACGGCAATGAGTCCTTCCTGCTCACAGAGGGGTCAGAGGAGAAGAAGAGCATCAAAGTCAGTACCTCCACACGAGGTTAAAGAGAAACTTTTTAATATAGCAACAGGAACAAGTGTTTCTTTTTTGGAATCAAATTAATTGTCGGTAAAAAAACAAACACGACGTTACTTAAAGCTCTTTGAAGTTGGATACTGCACCCTGGAAGACTTCTCTGAACTCTTCGCACGCTAGCTAAGTGCACACACACACAATACGTTTGCGAGGTGCTGACTAATGGGGGGGGGGAAACCTACTTTATGAAAAATTAAGTCGCACATGTGTCCTCCCAGAAATGTATTGAAGATAACAAACACCCCTTTTTATAGGAAGTTTAAGATTTAAATTGAATGTAGTTTGTTGAGATAAGAACATGCTCTCAACCTTTTGATGTGTTCAAATCTCCCAAGCCCATCTTAGTTTAGGCATTGTAATTACTGTGATGCAATGCCCATCTAAGTATAACAGCAGTAAAACAGGTGGCTTGTACTTCTGTACTGTATGAATACATTTCTACTTGTCCTACAGCAGATGAAGTCAGATCTGTCACGGTGGCTTTCTGTTGAGCAGTTGTCTTATTTAGTAAACGGTGGGTGGCCCGGTAAACCAATAGTCCTCCATCAAAACCATGACTCTCACTGGTTATCCAGCACCTATTTATTTTTTTTGTAATTGTACACAAGCAAACCTCTCTTAGCCAGTTGCACCACAGTTTAACGAGTACCACACCTTTGTCACTTGGAAAGTAGACCTCTCTTAATGAAATATAGCTACTTCTTATCAATGTTATTTTATTCTTTAAAATACCAGCATCCCGGAATGCTGGTGGAATGTATCACATAATCGCCTAAAGGAGCCCAGAAATATCCACTTCCCTGTTGACTGTAGTTTATGACCCAGAAATGGCCGTGTGCCTATGATATGCATCCTGATCAAACCTGTTACTGACCCGCGTCTCCAGACATAGCAACAGAATCAACAAAACACCAGCAACCCTGAATGCTCTCAGCTGCTCTTATCATGTGTTCACATTCCAGCTGTGTAAGTCCTAACCAGATGGGATGGTGTAGCGCTTTGGTAGCCATGCTGGTTAAGTGTGCCTTGAATTCTAAATAAATCAGTGTCACCAGCAAAGTACCCCCCAAACCATAACACCACCTCCTCCATGCTTCACAGTGGGAACCACACATGCAGAGATCATCAGACCAAAGGACAGATTTCCCCTGGTCTAATGTCCATTGCTCATATTTCTTTGTTTGAGCAAGTCTCCTTATTGCTGTCCTTTAGTAGTGGTTTCTTTGCAGCAATTCCACCATGAAGTCCTGATTTCACGCAGTCTCTGAACAGTTCATGTTGAGATCTGTTGTGTCTGTTACTTGAACTCTGAAGCATTTATTTGGGCTGCAATTTCTGAGGCTGGTAAACTAATGAACTTATCCTCTGCAGCAAAGGTAACTCTGGGTCTTCCTTTCCTGTGGCGATCCCCATGAGGGCCAATTTCATCATAGCACTTGATGGTTTTTGCGACTGCACTTGAAGAAACTTTCAAAGTTCTTTATTTTCCGTATTGACAGACCTTGTCTTAAACTAAAAATGCACTGTCGTTTCTCTTTGCTTATTTGAGCTGTTCTTTGCCATATGGACTTGGTCTTTTACCAAATAGGGCTATCTTCTGTATACCACCCCTACCTTGTCACAACACAACTGATTGGCTGAAACGCATTAAGAAGGAAAGAAATTCCACAAATGTAACTTTGAACAAGGCACACCTGTTAATTTAAACTCATTGCAGGGGACTACCTGCAATGAAGCTGGTTGAGAGAATGCCAAGCAAGTGCAAAGCTGTCAAGGCAAAGGGTAGCTACTTTGAAGAATCTCTAATATAAAATAAACGAATCAAAATATAACACTTTTTTTTGTTATTTCATAGTTTTAATGTCTTCACTGTTATTCTTCAATGTAAAAATAAAACTCTTGAATGAGAAGGTGTATCCAAACTTTTGACTGTACTGTAGGTCTGTGTGAAGCATGTTGGCTGCTAACAGCTTCCCCAGGCCTCTCCTCTCTCCCCATGGGGACGAAACCCCGGCAAGCCGGTCATTTCCGCTAGCTAATGATCAACACAGACCTCTGCTCATAGGAAAAATCTCTGCCTGGCTACTTTATTTGTTGGCACAGATGAGTAACCTTTTTGATGCAACCTTTTTCCCTTGAATCCTTATCTCTATGGAAATATGTTATGTCATCGTGGTATTGTTGCTATGGGTTTAAATAGGGAAACACGTGCCAATAGATTATGAATATATTTCCTTCCTGGTAATCTGTCCTTTTATTGCAATAACTCATACAATCAAATGTAGTCAAATTTCAAATGTGAACACATGTTATTATATGTTTTGTCTCTCTCTTGCACAATCACTTTCTATTTCTGTCTCGCTCACTGTTTCTCAGACGGTGAACCAGCTAGCCCATGCTCTACATCAAGATGAGGACCTGGATGCAGGAAGCCTGGTGTGTGTCATGTGGCCTAAAGTCAAGTGTGCCCTGCTTAGGGACGACCTGGTGCTGGTGGACAGGTGAGGGCAACACACACCACACATCTAAAAGGATCAGGTAGACCATTCCCTTCTGGCATTCAGTTATTTTAGCACAACCAGGGGTCCTCTGGAAGTGCTCGGAGGTTGATGTTGGAATGGGTACCACTCTTCACTTCGCCCTTAAGTTTTGTATGCCTACTCCTCCTCTACAAACTACTAACTTGATCAACTCTATGTGAAGGAGATGTCGTGCTGCATGAGGCAAATGGTGTTCACACCAGATACTGACTGGTTTTCTGATCCACGCCTCTACTTTTCGTTTTAAGATGTCCGACTAAGAGATGCATATCTGAAATCCATAGATAAGGGCCCAAGGCATTTACTTCATTTGACTGATATGACCTGTAACTCAGTAAAATCATTGAAATCGTTTCATGTAGCGTTTTATTTTTGTTCAGTATAGTTTCTACTGTGGCCTTGTGACTTGAAGTCATCCCATATTTCTGCTCCTACAGCCCCGGTATTGACGTCACGACAGAGCTGGACAGCTGGATCGACAAGTTCTGCCTGGACGCCGACGTCTTTGTCCTGGTGGCAAACTCTGAGTCCACTTTGATGCAGACGGTAAGAAACATGTTTCTACTCTAGAAAGAAATCCACTCGGCCCGAACTTGCATGTTGACCAAATGCCATGTCTGAGGGTATATTGGATTTTGAATAGACAAATGCTACTCTTTGCAGGAGAAGTCATTCTTCCACAAGGTCAACGAGCGTCTCTCCAGTCCAAACATCTTCATCTTAAACAACCGCTGGGATGCCTCTGCCTCGGAGCCGGAGTACATGGAGGAGGTGAGTTAGCGGTGGCAGTCATTGCCACGCTGAGGTTAGTTTTAGCGGTGGCAGTCATTGCCACGCTTTAGCGGTGGCAGTCATTGCCACGCTGAGGTTAGTTTTAGCGGTGGCAGTCATTGCCACGCTGAGGTTAGTTTTAGCGGTGGCAGTCATTGCCACGCTGAGGTTAGTTTTAGCGGTGGCAGTCATTGCCACGCTGAGGTTAGTTTTAGCGGTGGCAGTCATTGCCACGCTGAGGTTAGTTTTAGCGGTGGCTTTCAGGGCCAAAACTTATTTTTATTTTAGGACTAATCTTGCAAGATTCTTTAAAATTGACCAAACAACTTTATAATATGTTCACATTTTCACAACACACTGTTCCAATCAACAGAAAGAATACACTGACATATTGACACGTCAGGAAAACACTTGTTCATTACAGAACACGGGCCCTGAATACAAAATAAAGTGTGTGTGTGGGGGAACTCGGGCGGGCTTCATTTTTTTATTTTTTTAACAGAATTAGGATCACAAAGCTGCCCTAACAGGTCCTGATCATCATCATAAAGGGAAAGTGTTTGATTAAATACTTACAGCATTGTTGCATTAGTAGGAGATATGCATCTTTCAAATGATTTGCCACGGATATAAAGCGCTCCGCACGTCATCTTTGTTAACAGTTGGGAAAATTGTCAGTGAGACGGAAGCGACAGCAGCTAAGTCCTGTATGGCAATACTTTGAGAAGTTTTTAAAGGAGAAGGTGGTGAAATGCAAACTTTGCGAGGTGAAATTGAGCTACTGTGGCAGTACAGGTGCAATGCTGAAAGGGAGGCACCGTGAGACTGAGAAAATCACAACACTGATTACAGAAATGATTGCATTTGATATGCAGCCATTGTCAAAGGTAGAGGATGTCAGCTTCAATGTTGCCCTAATGGAAACATACAACAAGATGCCATGTCGAAAAATTGTGACGGTCCGGATGGAGAAATAGTACAAAGCGCACCGTACGTGGCGTTAACAGATTGTTGGATGTCTATGAACACGCTGTTACATATAGCACTGCAACGATCCATCACAATGATTAGAAGTGAGAACATGGAGAGGCACACAGAGAATTGTTGCTGAATGGGTGGGGAACACTGGTAAGGGTTTGGACTAGATGGCGCAACCACAGTCAATTGGCTATATTGTAAAGATTCATGAATTTTTGTTGCTTTTTGGTTTTAATCAAATAAAAATAGTTGTCACATACACATGGTTAGCAGATGTTAATGCGAGTGTAGAGAAATGCTTGTGCTTCTAGTTCCGACAATGCAGTAATATCCAACGAGCAATCTAGCCTAACAATTTCACAACGACTACCTTATACACACAAGTGAAGGAATGAATAAGAATACGGACATAAAAAATGCAGTGGATGGTATAGAGTACAGTATATACATATGAGATGAGTAATGTAGGGTAAGTAAACATTATATGAAGTGGCATTGTTTAAAGTGGCTAGTGATGTATGTCATAAATATATTTTTCCATTATTAAAGTGGCTGGATTTGAGTCAGTAAGTTGGCAGCTGTTGGCTGTTTTAGTCTGATGGCTTTGAGATAGAAACTGTTTTTCAGTCTCTCGGTCCCTGCTTTGATGCACCTGTACTGACCTTGCCTTCTGGATGGTAGTGGGGTGAACCTGCAGTTGCTCGGGTGGTTGTTGTCCTTGATGATCTTTTTGGCCTTCCTGAGACATCGGGTGGTGTAGGTGTCCTGGGGGGCAGGTAGTTAGCCCCCGGTAAATGCGTTGTTCTGACTTTACTACCCTCTGGAGAGCCTTACGGTTGTGGGCGGAGAAGTTGCCGTACCAGGCGGTGATAGAGCCGAACAGGATGCTCTCGATTGTGGATCTGTAAAAGTTTGAGTGTTGTTGGTGACAAGCCGGATTTCTTCAGCCTCCTGATGTTGAAGAGACGCTGCTGCTCCTTCACCACGCTGTCTGTGTGGGTGGACCATTTCAGTTTGTCTGTGATGTGTACGCCGAGGAACTTAACTTTCTACCCTCTCTGTGGATAGGGGGGTGTTCCCTCTGCTGTTTCCTGAAGTCATTGTTGGTAATCAAGCCTACCACTGTAGTGTCGTCTGCAAACCTGATGATCGAGTTGGAGGCGTGCATGGCCACACAGTCGTGGGTGACCAGGTAGTACAGGAGAGGACTGAGAACGCACCCTTGTTGGGCCCCAGTGTTGAGGATCAGCAGGGTGGAGATGTTGTTACCTACCCTCACCACCTGGGGGTGGCCTGTCAGGCAGTCCAGGACCCAGTTGCACAGGGTGAGGTCGAGACCCAGGGTCTTGAGCTTGATGGGGAGTTTGGAGGGTACCATTATGTTAAATGCTGAGCTGTAGTTGATGAACAGCATTCTCCCATAAGTATTCCTCTTGTCCAGATGTGTTAGGGTAGTGTGATTGCGTCGTCTGTGGACCTGTTGGGGCGGTAAGCAAATTGGAGTGGGTCTAGGGTGTCAGGTAGGGTGAAGGTGATATGGTCCTTGACTAGTCTCTCAAAGCACTTCATGTTGACGGAAGTGACTGCTACGTGGCGGTAGTCATTTAGCTCCATTACCTTAGCTTTCTTGGGAACAGGAACAATGGTGGCCCTCTTGAAGCATGTGGGGACAGAAGACTGGGATAAGGATTGATTGAATATGTCCGTAAACACACCATCCAGGTTAGGCATCAGTGTGGTTGGGTTTAAAATAAAAAATGTAAGACTATCAACTGTAGAAATGGACAGGGTTTATGACTTTGTGGCTGTGGTAACTAGTGACAACCCTATGGTAGGTTGCCAGAACTGCGGTAGATTGATTTGCGTGATTTGCAGTCATACACAGGACCATATCTGAATTGTGAATTCACATCATTTTTTTATTTTTATCGTTTGAACGAGAGAAGTTTGAAACATGAACATTTGTCACATACCCAGACCGGACCTTCTCAAATCGTATTTAAAATAGATGGTGAACAATCTATTCCTATTATTGACTGAATCTCTCTTACCAAATGAATCCGGTTGCGAATGGAGTTTGGACGGTTTTAAAATGGTGTACATTGTGAACTGTGAGTTAGAATTAGCCGTCAGGGTTACAATGAGAATTCTGAGCTGAATTAGCGTTAGCTTTGACCCTTAGATCATGGTTACACCAGATACCAGTGTTTTGGTGAGAATTAGCAATATTTTATTTTGGCTAATAATTGCACTAGTAAATGGAAGAGGTGAAAGGTGTTCTGGGTAACATTATACAAGGAGAGGCTAGGTGGGTTTGTGCCAGATTCTGGGTCGTGGTTGAGCCGAGTACATGGTGTAACTACTCCCTGCAAGAGTACAGTATTAGATTCAGCAATTAAGTTAATGTTGAGGTAGGGTTGGCACTAGGGTCTGCCAAAGTGTTGATTTCAAGTATAGGGTTGCACCTCACATGGCCGTATCATGCCGGTGGTTGAGCGAGGCCTTTTGGGCTTGTGATACTCAACTCACCACTCTCTGTGCCGTCTACTTCACCCAAAGAAGTTGGATGTTATCTTGAACGTCTTCTATTGGCCAGGAGAGGTTGTAATCCACCACAGTCTTGTTAATAACTTATACATTTACATTTGAGTCATTTTAGCAGGTGCTCTTATCCAGAGAGACTGACAGAAGCAATTTAGGTTAAAGTGCCTTTCTCAAGGGTTATGGACATTTTAGGTAACTTGGGTAAATGATCAATTTTAAACGGTTATTTGAGTCGTCCAACAAGGGAAACACTTGAGATGTTTGATATAATACAACTCAACACGGACACCTGGAGATTGGCCAGGAGACTGAACTGAGACTGACTGTCCTCAGTCTGGCTTTATGTCCTTGAAATAAATGTCAGGTTGAACATGAGGGCTGTAACGATGCCAGTATCGCAATACTTTTTCCACGGGGAAAAATAAAAACATAACTGACTCTGGTACTTTAAAAAAAACCTGCTGTACATAAATTATTGTGTGCTATGGACTTGAAAATAAATAATCGTGACTCTGGATGACAACATAATGTTTGTTTTCAACATTAGGCCCGTTTTCCTAAAGAAGTTAATAACGCTCTGCGTTTTTGTTTCCTTGGCACGACACTAACAAGTATCGCGATACTGGTAACGTCCCGGCCCTTTAGTGAACATCCCATATGTTGTGATCATTTCAGGTCTGCCAATACAACTTGTTGAAGGAAGAGCATGTGCCTGTAGGCTTGTTTACACGTTTGTATATATGTATGCATATACCATTTTTCCTGCTGTGTGTGTGTTTGAAAAGTTGCGTGTGCATCAGAAAGCGGTTTGTTTACATAGAAGTTGATACGGCCACTTGCAACTTCAAATGGCGCTCGTGTGAGTTAACATGTAATCAGACTGTCGACATATGTTAGAGATTTGATAACCTAAACCTGCTACATGCCAGTGAGGCAAGGTACAATATCCCAGATAAAGCAAGATGAATACTATTGTTGAACATAGCCATCAGTCTTACATGTCCTCATGGTCCTCACTCACAATTTGTCAAGGTCCTGACGTCAGCTATCCAGCTACAGAGCGTTCTGACGTCGGGATGCGCACACATCACTCGATGTGATGGTAAACACAAAATGGCTCTATTGAACCCGCTCACGCTGTCCCCCCCCCCCCAGGTGAGGAGGCAGCACATGGACCGCTGCAGCAGTTTCCTGGTGGACGAGCTGGGTGTGGTGGACCGGGCCCAGGCCAGCGACCGCATCTTCTTTGTGTCTGCAAAGGAGGTCCTACAGGCCCGTGTTCAGAAGGCCCAGGGGATGCCAGAAGCAGGTACACACACACACACACTTGGGTATGACACGACAAGCTTGGCATACCTGTATTTGGGGAGTTTCTCCCATTCTTCTCGATGTCGGCTCTTCCTATCATTGTGAAGCAGAATTCACCAAGCGTTGGATTGTTCACCCACTAATAGGGAACGTGAGCTGGGTTTAGACCGTCGTGAGACAGGTTAGTTTTACCCTACTCTGTCAGGTTGGATGGGGAGCCTTGCTGCACAGCTATTTTCAGGTCTCTCCAGAGATGTTCGATCGGGTTCAAGTCCGGGCTCTGGCTGGGCCACTCGAACATTCATGTCCCGAAGTCACTCCTGCGTTGTCTTGGCTGTGCTTAGTGTTGTTGTCCTGTTGGAAGTTGAACCTTTTCCCCGGTCTGAGGTCCTGGAGCAGGTTTTCATCAAGGATCTCTACTTTGCTCCGTTCATCTTTGCCTCGATCCCGACTATTCTCCCAGTCCCTGCCGCTGAAAACATCCCCACAGCATGATGCTGCCACCACCATGTTTCACCGTAGGCATGGTGCCAGGTTTCCTCCAGATGTGACGCTTGGCATTCTGGCAAAATAGTTCAATGTTGTTTCTCAAGGTCTGAGAGTACTTCAGGTACCTTTTTGCAAACTCCAAACGGGCTGTCATGTGCCTTTTACTGAGAAGTGGCTTCTGTCTGGCCACTACCATAAGGGGCTGATTGGCGGAGTGCTGCAGAGATGGAAGGTTCTCCCATCTCCACAGAGGAACTCTGGAGCTCTGTCAGTGACCATCGGGTTCTTGGTCACCTCCCTGACCACGGCTCTTCTCCGCCGATTGCTCCGTTTGACTGTCCGGCCAGCTCTAGGAAGAGTCTTTGTGGTTCCAAGCTTCTTCCATTTAAGAATGGAGGCCACTGTTCTTAGGGACCTTCAATGTTGCAGAAATGTGTTGGTAGCCTTCCCAAGATCTGTGCCTCAACACAATCTCTACGGATAATTCCTTCGACCTCATGGTTTTTTTCTCTGACATGCAGTGTCAGCTGTGGGACCTTATATAGACAGATGTGTACCTTTCCAAATCATGTCCAATCAATTGAATTTACCACAGGTGGATTTCAATAAAGATGTAGAAACATCTCAAGGATGATCAATGGAAATTGAGTCTCAATAGTAAAGGGTCTGAACACTTATGTGAATTTTTTAAAATACATTTTCAAAAATGTTTAAACCTTTTTTCGCTTTGTCATTGTGGGGTATTCTGTGTAGATTAAGATTTTAATCAATTTTAGAATAAGGCTGTAACATAATAAAATGTGGAAAAGGTCCAGGGGTCTGAATACTTCCCTAATATATTGTAAGCCACACAGGTAGACATTCACAGAAAAACAATGATCTAATATCCAAGAAAATTAGATTCCCCCCATAAAAAAAACAAAAAAACCACACTTCTTACTTGTTCAGGTGGTGCTCTGGCCGAGGGATTCCAGGCCAGGATGTTTGAGTTCCAGAACTTTGAGAGGCGCTTCGAGGTAAGGCTTTCTAATTAAATAACCTGAGTGAATGGGGTTTTCGGTTTACAATATTTAGTCTCGGTTCCCATTAGATATGTACTGAACTCTGCTCAAGTGCCGGTGCAGTTCACTTCCAATCCAACACCATTCTTTTATCACTTGTTTCACATCATGTCTGCATGCTCCAGTTAGGAGAGAGTGAGCTCTACAGTTGAAAGCCATTGAATGTGTCGAGATATTTCTGCCCATTCACTAGGCCCTCTTTTGAAACGCTCTGTTTTTCCCTGTTCTTGTAGGAGTGTATCTCTCAGTCTGCGGTGAAGACCAAGTTTGAGCAGCACACTGTGAGGGCCAAGCAGATCTCGGAGACCCTACGGCTCATCATGGACTCGGTGCACGTGGCGGCTCAGGAGCAGAGGTGAGTTTACATTTACATTTAAGTCATTTAGCAGACGCTCTTATCCAGAGCGACTTACAAATTGGTGCATTCACCTTATGAGATCCAGTGGAACAGTCACTTTACAATAGTGCATCTAAATCTTAAGGGGGGGGGATACTTATCCTATCCTAGGTATTCCTTAAAGAGGTGGGGTTTCAGGTGTCTCCGGAAGGTGGTGATTGACTCCACTGTCCTGGCGTTGTGAGGGAGTTTGTTCCACCATTGGGGGGCCAGAGCAGCGAACAGCTTTGACTGGGCTGAGCGGGAGCTGTACTTCCTCAGTGGTAGGGAGGCGAGCAGGCCAGAGGTGGATGAACGCAGTGCCCTTGTTTGGGTGTAGGGCCTGATCAGAGCCTGGAGGTACTGAGGTGCCGTTCCCCTCACAGCTCCGTAGGCAAGCACCATGGTCTTGTAGCGGATGCGAGCTTCAACTGGAAGCCAGTGGAGAGAACGGAGGAGCGGGGTGACGTGAGAGAACTTGGGAAGGTTGAACACCAGACGGGCTGCGGCGTTCTGGATGAGTTGAAGGGGTTTAATGGCACAGGCAGGGAGCCCAGCCAACAGCGAGTTGCAGTAATCCAGACGGGAGATGACAAGTGCCTGGATTAGGACCTGCGCCGCTTCCTGTGTGAGGCAGGGTCGTACTCTGCGGATGTTGTAGAGCATGAACCTACAGGAATGGGCCACCGCCTTGATGTTGGTTGAGAACGACAGGGTGTTGTCCAGGATCACACCAAGGTTCTTAGCGCTCTGGGAGGAGGACACAATGGAGTTGTCAACCGTGATGGCGAGATCATGGAACGGGCAGTCCTTCCCCGGGAGGAAGAGCAGCTCCGTCTTGCCGAGGTTCAGCTTGAGGTGGTGATCCGTCATCCACACTGATATGTCTGCCAGACATGCAGAGATGCGATTCGCCACCTGGTCATCAGAAGGGGGAAAGGAGAAGATTAGTTGTGTGTCTGCATAGCAATGATAGGAGAGACCATGTGAGGTTATGACAGAGCCAAGTGACTTGGCGTATAGCGAGAATAGGAGAGGGCCTAGCACAGAGCCCTGGGGGACACCAGTGGTGAGAGCGCGTGGTGAGGAGACAGATTCTCGCCACGCCACCTGGTAGGAGCGACCTGTCAGGTAGGACGCAATCCAAGCGTGGGCCGCGCCGGAGATGCCCAACTCGGAGAGGGTGGAGAGGAGGATCTGATGGTTCACAGTATCGAAGGCAGCCGATAGATCTAGAAGGATGAGAGCAGAGGAGAGAGAGTTAGCTTTAGCAGTGCGGAGCGCCTCCGTGATACAGAGGAGAGCAGTCTCAGTTGAATGACTAGTCTTGAAACCTGACTGATTTGGATCAAGAAGGTCATTCAGAGAGAGATAGTGGGAGAGCTGGCCAAGGACGGCACGTTCAAGAGTTTTGGAGAGAAAAGAAAGAAGGGATACTGGTCTGTAATTGTTGACATCGGAGGGATCGAGTGTAGGTTTTTTCAGAAGGGGTGCAACTCTCGCTCTCTTGAAGACGGAAGGGACGTAGCCAGCGGTCAGTGATGAGTTGATGAGCGGGGTGAGGTAAGGGAGAAGGTCTCCGGAAATGGTCTGGAGAAGAGGGGAGGGGATAGGGTCAAGCGGGCAGGTTGTTGGGCGGCCGGCCGTCACAAGACGCGAGATTTCATCTGGAGAGAGAGGGGAGAAAGAGGTCAGAGCACAGGGTAGGGCAGTGTGAGCAGAACCAGCGGTGTCGTTTGACTTAGCAAACGAGGATCGGATGTCGTCGACCTTCTTTTCAAAATGGTTGACGAAGTCGTCTGCAGAGAGGGAGGGGGGGGGGAGGATTCAGGAGGGAGGAGAAGGTGGCAAAGAGCTTCCTAGGGTTAGAGGCAGATGCTTGGAATTTAGCGTGGTAGAAAGTGGCTTTAGCAGCAGAGACAGAGGAGGAAAATGTAGAGAGGAGGGAGTGAAAGGATGCCAGGTCCGCAGGGAGGCGAGTTTTCCTCCATTTCCGAGTTCTCGGGTCAAGTCAAGTACCCAGGCTGCCTCAATTGTTAATGTCTTCCTTGATAGAAGTGATGGGGAACGGCTGCTGTGCGAGGCAACCGGTTGTGCTCCATGTTTTGTGAACCTTGTGTGTTCAGGATTCACTGCCTAGAAACCAGGGAGGAGCGCCAGGACCGCATGGAGTTCATCGACAAACAGCTGGACCTGCTGACGCTGGACTGCAAGAGCAAGATCAAGAAGATCACAGAGGAAGTAGAGCGACAGGTAGGTTTAAAATGGGCTCCCGCGCTACGATTGAATTCTAAGAATGGTCTAGTGAACTTTGTTCTTCCTGTGTGTGTGTGTGTGTGTGTGTGTGTGTGTGTGTGTGTGTTTTTACCTGTGTGTAGGTGTCCAATGCCATGGCAGAGGAGATCAGGCGACTCTTTGTGCTGGTGGATGACTTCCACATGGACTTCCATCCGTCTCAGGTGGTGCTCAAGGTGTACAAGAACGTGAGTGATTCCCTGGCCTCCCAACACAAACGAGCGCTCGCACGAGCACACACACCTCCTCCTGCTCCTTTTGCTACCGGGTGTTTATGCTTGATTCTACTAATCGGCTGTCATCGGGACTTTGATTAGCTGAATCAGGTGTGTTTGAGCAGGGCTGGAACAAAAGCCTGTATACCCAGTAGGTCTCTAGGAGGAGGATGGGCCACTGTTGCCGTAGGTCTCAATCCTTTTCAGAGTGTTAGTGGAATTCTCCCTAGGGCCTGTTTTGTCCTGGTGTCTATCTTCTCTAAGAGAACAACCCTTTGCAGGGAATTACCTGAACACACCCTGGAATTACCTGAACACACCCTTTGACATTTTAAGGGTGTGTTGAGATTGGCAAACTTCCATGAACTTGGATTGTTTTATATTTTAGGGAGTGTTCAGAATGTCATACTGTGCCGTTTGTTTTCTCTGACCAAATGTGTTGCACTATGTACAGAATAGTGTGCACATTTTGGAAATGGCTGTAGTGTAAGGGTCAGGCCAAAAGCAGTGCATTACATGGGTAATAGGGTGTCCATTTTGGACTGAACCATTGAGATTGCGGTGGTGATGTTGTACTGTGTGCGTGTTCTTTCCAGGAGCTCCACAGGCACATTGAGGAGGGCCTGGGCAGGAACATGTCTGAGAGGTGTTCCACAGCCATCACCGCCGCCCTGCAGTCCACCCAGACAGAGATGATCGGTCAGTCCCGCAGCACTCACATAATTCCAAACCCCATCCCATTCTTAAAGGAACCGTTTGGTCCACCAGCCACACTGGCTGAAATATTCCCAGTAAATTAAATTGTTGTTCAATTGTGAAACCATGTGGAGATGTTCTCAACTAGCATCCCCCTTCTCAGATGGTCTGAAGCCCCTGCTGCCAGGGCCGGTCCAGGAGCAGGTGGACAAGCTGGTGCCGAGGCAGCAGATCTTCACCCTCAGCTACGACCTGGCCTGCGACAAGTTGTGCAGTGACTTCCAGGAGGACATTGGCTTCCACTTCTCCCTGGGCTGGACCATGCTGGTCAACCGCTTTCTGGGACCCAAGAACACACGACGTGCCCTCATGGGCTACAACGACCAGGTGTGTGTGTGTGCGTGTTATTTCCTTAAGAAAAGGGTTAGGTAGAGGTAGCCCTTCACCATACATAGGATCAGTTTTACACCAGCCCCCAATCCTGACCCTAAAGGCGTCATTGTGATCGCTTCCTCAATTTTTCGACTTTTTTAAAGTATTTCTTCTTAAAGAATAGAATGTACAATGCCTCTAGTTTATTTACATTTTCTTACCCCATCAGAACCCGGAAATAAATCTAAGCTTGTTTTATGACGTAATTGTAAGCAAACACTGTATAGGCTCAAAACATGGTTAAAACTATCATTTTGATTTCATGGATGGTCAGTCCATAGCTCTTGTCTATTCATGTTGAGTGGTTCCATTTCTCCAGCACCATCCCTCAGCTATTTACCAAGTCATTGGCTGGGTGACCGCTTTGTTATTGTTTGAAAAGCATCTTGTCCCTGTAAAGAGAAGATAAAATAATACCCTTCTCAGTGGAACAAGGGGCGAATCCTCTTTGGGAGCAGACAAGCATACTCCATTCTGGGTTGTTATTCCTGTGCTTCCTCAGTGCTTTGAGATCACTCTGTCAAGTTTAACCCCATGAAGGCAGTAAAAAGAGCCACTCATGGACGGGTTGGTTGTTTAGCTACAAAACCGACGTGTGCGCAACTATGGGTCAGAATGGACTGTGTTGGCTGAGATTGTTGACATGTAAGCTATATTTCATCTATGTTTATTGAAAACAAATAGATTTGCACAATGAGCACTTGTCTCTCAAATACATTTGGTACAGTTGTTGGTTAGCGAGTGAATTTTTGCCCAAATGACGTTGACATAAAATCCAGTCAAAATGCCTCAAAACAAGACATGGTGTCAAGAACGAAGTGAAATGAGCTGAAACGAGCCACTTCCGATTCCCCACATGGCAGTTTGTCATTGTTGCAAGCGATCTGGCCCTCCAGAATCACAACAGCACTCTGACTTCTGCCCCATTTTTGAAGCGCGCACGTGGTTTTGTGACGTTGTCAGCTGACCCATCTATAGTCTGTAAACACGGAGTTCACTGGTTGCCTCTTTCCATACAGCATGTCACAGAGCAGCACCAGGCTGGCTGCTGACGTGAACTACATTCATTGCCAATGCACAATATTTGTTCAACCGCTGTGAAAGGACAATTAGAAAATCCATAAGAGTAGCAGTTTAATTCCACACACGTATCGCCACGTCAACCATGCTTAGTATCGCTTTTTAAGCTAGCTAGCATACATACATTGGCTTACGTGCGTTGCTATGGTTACACCGTACCACAAGCTGTCAGGAGCAGTCTCTCTTAAAATGGACCATAAAGTACTACATTCGATATTTGCATATGAAATGTCTTCCCGCATCGCTTCAATTGGTGCTGGCTGCATCCATATTCCGCACATTGTGGCATTGCTGACAAGTTGGTTATTTTAATGTGGGGATATCATCCCCCCCCCCCCCCCCCCCCGATTCACTTCCGGTTATCAAATCTCTGAAAGGAGGAGTATGATGATGGCGTAACGGTGGCTGTTGAAGGCTCTTACTGGTCAAGACGTAACATCAGCTACGCACGGTTTATTGACTTCATTGGTGTCTGTCCTGTAGGTTCCTCGGCCCATGGCCCTCACCCCGGTCAGCACCAGCATGCCCCCGTTCCCCCAGAACTCCATGACCCAGGAGGAGCTGATGGTCTCCATGGTGACCGGCCTGGCCTCACTCACCTCCCGTACATCCATGGGCATCATAGTCGTCGGTGGCGTGGTAAGGATAGAGGAGACGCACTCCGTGAAGGCTTTAAAGAATGTGCAAATGGTTGTTGACAATGCCCTAAACCAAAAGTATCGTCTCCGAAAACAAGTAGGAAAGGAGTTGACACTTTCAATGTTTTTCCCTGTTTAACCCAGGCATGAAATGTATGTTCTTCCTTTGCACTCAACAACGGTTCATTTGAAAATGTTAAGTATTGAAAATTTGTGTGTCAGATCTGGAAGGCAGTGGGCTGGCGTCTGATTGCCCTTTCGGTAGGGTTGTACGGCCTGCTGTACGTGTACGAGCGCCTCACTTGGACCACCAAGGCCAAGGAGAGGGCCTTCAAGCGCCAGTTTGTGGACTACGCCAGCGAGAAGCTTCAGCTCATCGTCAGCTACACCGGCTCCAACTGCAGCCACCAGGTTCAGCAGTGAGTAATGGACACCCCATCTACAGCGGTCTGTTTCGTCTGACTCCCTCACTCCTCTTCTCACTACATCCCCTCTTTTTTATTTTATTTTTTACATTTATTTCACCTTTATTTAACCAGGTAGGCAAGTTGAGAACAAGTTCTCATTTACAATTGCGACCTGGCCAAGATAAAGCAAAGCAGTTCGACACATACAACGACACAGAGTTACACATGGAGTAAAACAAACATACAGTATAAACAAGTCTATATGCAATGTGAGCAAATGAGGTGAGATAAGGGAGGTAAAGTCAAAAAAACATCCCGTCCTATCTATCTCTCCTTCTCCCTCTATCCATTTGCTCTCCATCTATTTCTCTATCTGCCCGCTGCCCTCCTACTCCACCTCAACCGAGTCTTACAAGGCCAATATAATCACCTCAACAAAGAGATGGGATGTTTGGCAGAGCTCCACACTGCCATTCTCCGTAGTTCAGTTCTGCATGTTTGACAGCTAGTATAGAATTTGCTAAAGCCTCTTCATAGAACCACTGACCAGTCAATCTGTCACACAACGTTATGTAAGCCTGCTTTATATAAATAGATTGTCTCCTGCCGTGTGGGAGTTGTTCTCTGAACATGCCTCATAGAGGCCCTCTGGTGGTGAGAGGGACTGGCAGTGGGATCTGGTTTGCCTATAAGCTACTGAGTGAGCCTATTGCTCTTTGCAGTTGTAGGTCATTCTGAAAACAAAGCTGACTTAACAGTCGTAAATAGGACCCAAGGACTCCTGATTTACGATCAGTTTTCGTTTTTTATATCACGAGGCCTAAAATGACACGGATAGGGGCAAACCGATCCTAGATGAGCACCTCTACTCAGAGATGCTTGGTACACATATGGCCCCTGAATCTCAGAGCGCTATTCCTCAAAATGCCTAAACGCTTGAGGACATGCTGAAGTTGACATGGCTCTACAGGAATTTTGTTCAGTGAGTTCACTAAGTAGAGTTGAGACTGCGTGGCCCTGAGCTGCTGGTGTGTGTCTGTCTGTGCAGGGAGCTGGCCGGCACCTTTGCTCAGCTGTGTCAGCAGGTGGACGTGACGCGGCAGAACTTGGAGGATGAGATCACCGACATGAACACGAAGATCGAACTGCTGGATGCGCTGCAGAGCAAGGCCAAATTGCTCCGGTAAGACGCTCGGTAACACACTGGTTGCATCTGAAATGGCACCCTATTCCCCATAAAACCAAGTGCCCAAAAGACTCTGGTCAGAAGTAGAGCACTGCATAGGGGATAGGGTACTATTTTGGACACTGCTCAGTCAACATTGCTCAGTGATCAAGGCTCCTTGGCATTCTCAATAACTACAACGGGCTCATAGTAAAGGGGAAAAAATAATTGGGCTTAACTGCACTGAACAAAAATAGAAACGCAACATGTAAAGTGCTGGTCCCATGTTTGATGACCTGAAATAAGAAATGTTCCGTACGCACAAAAAGCTTATTTCTCAGAAAATTGTGCTCAAATTTGTTTACTTCCCTGTTAGTGAGCAATTTATCCTTTTGTAAAGATAATCCATCCACCTGACAGGCATATCAAGAAGCTGATTAAACAGCATGATCATTAAACGGGTGCACCTTGTGCTGGGGTATATAAAAGGCCACTCTAAAATGAGCATTTTTGTCACGCAACACAATGCCACAGATGTCTCAAGTTTTGAGGGAGTGTGGAATTGGCATGCTGACTGCAGGAATGTCCACCAGAGCTGTTACCACAGAGAAATGATCTACCATAAGCCTCCTCCAATGTTTTAGAGAATATGGCAATAGGTCGAACCGGCTTCACAACCGCAGACCACATGTAACTACACCAGCCAAGGACCTCCAGGACATCCAGCTTCTTCACCTGTGGGATTTAGAGGGGTGAGGGGTGCTGAGGAGTATTTCTGTCTGTAATAAAGACCTTTTGTGGGGGAACAACTGATAAGAGAATTGTGTTCTCCAGGTACATCACCCAATTGAATTATAATACTCTTGTCTGCAAACCAGCATTTGTATTATCCGAATGAAACAGACGGAGGCCCAGCTAAATAGTCAAAGGTTTATTCACAGAACGTTCTAAAGTCAAGAATACAATTCTGACTTCTCGCGCCCATACAGCCATGCTCGCACACACACACGCACACATGCACACATGCACACATGCACACATACCCACATACACACGCACACATACCCACATACCCACACACACACACACACACATACACACATACCCACACACATGCACACACATATCCTGCTACGCACACACTGTCTGTCTCACTACCCAGCCGACAGAGATGGTGACCTTGTCCTTGAGACGTACTCCCCGTTCTCTCCCAAATCTCTAGTCAGGTCGGCACCAAGCTCAGACGGTCTGTGTTTAAAATACCATAAAGACATATTGTTTTACCCTAATTCTGACTAGGACTACACATTTATTGATTGTGATTTTATACATTCTAATCAATTCCATACAATTATGTTTCAGGTCGAATATTCAAATAATTCAATTACCAGACAATTCTCACCTATGAAAAACTCATTCTGATTGCCTGGGCCTGACTCTCACCCATTGCTGTTTCCCTGCCCAGTCATGTAAAATCCATAGATTTAGGGCTTAATGAAGTAATTTCAATTGACTGATTTTTACTTAAATGAACTGTAACGCAATCTTTGAAATTGTTGCATATGTTGCGATTTTATTTTTGTGCAGTGTGATATTAAAGTACCATCTGTTTTCATTGAAGACAAGGCACTACTACTGTCTTGATGGTGTGTACCTATCTGAGTATGGTGTTGCCTTGTCCCCTGGCAGGAATAAGGCTGGCTGGCTGGACAGTGAGTTGAACATGTTCACCCAGCAGTACTTGCAGCAGGGCCGGTAGAAGTGACCACTGACCGGCCGTGAGATGAACCGCGGAGAGAACGTTGACCGCGAAAAGACCACGACTGTTCTGTGTTAACCCGAGGGAGTCCTCGCTACCTAGACAATGGGGTCGGGGTCAATTTGGTTTTCAATGTGGTCAAATCAGGAAGTGAACTGAAATTCAATGGATGAATTTGAAAATGCTGTATCGTAACAAAATACAACAACAGAAATTGGAATGGCCTGAAAATGAATTGACACCCAACCCTGCTAGACATGGACGACCCCTTCAAATCATTCACTCTCTCCTTTAGGACGTTTTAGAATATTTTTGTTGCACTCACATTAATTTAAAGATAACATCTTTTATCAGTACATTTTATGGAAGAGGAATTGATTTGATACCAAATACAGCCATATGATATGTTGTCACGCGTTGCAAAAGATGTTGCATATCGTTTGTGTACTTGATTTGACGTTACATGCCTTTGAACACAGAAGATGATTTAAGTGCCACCCTGAAATGATGGCAATCTGAAGGTAGTCACACACAAAAAAAACTAAACCTTTTTGTTGTAAATACCAGGGAACATCCAAAAGTGCAGCAGAAATGCAAAGTGATTTATTCCTATAAGCTTACTGCACCACGGTGTGGTGGTAACTCTATATTCAGACTATGAAATGACACTGGCTATATGAAAGAGCGTAGACTAGCATACTAGGTGATGGAGGCGTTAGTCCGTTCTGAATGCACTCACATGCCTTGGGGTCGTGCACTGTATTATGTCCTGCTTGCTTTCTTTGATTTGTCTGCTGCTCCGTGTAAATCAGTGTTGGACAGAGTGGATCACGCTCTGTCCGAGCTGTTGCCTGTAGCAATTCAGCGATCATTGTTGAGAAGTTGTAGCTGTTTAGACTGCTTGTTTAGCGCTAAGACACTAAACAACCCTTTTGGGCTTTATAATAATTTACAAACGGGCTTCTATTTATTTAAAATGACAAATGCAAATAAACGACAAGTAAGGATCTTTTAAAAAAAAAAAACTTTCAGTGTGTGGTCATTGAGCCTGTGCTTTTTCATCATAGTGACTCTAAAGGATCGTTAGAGTGGAAACATCACCATTTATTTATCATGATCAAACCTCTGCACCCCAAAGCCTTGCTTCATAGCAGGTGATATTTTAGATGGCGAAAGGTACATGTACTTGCTATGTTGGCATAATCCTTCTTTCTCTTTTAAATATGATATTCATTGAAAGGCCTATTTATGACTTGTAAATGTCTCTCAACCTTAATGTCTCTGAATAGTGTCACTAATGGCAGTTGTCCTTCAGGTATATGTCTGGCTGTGCGCGCGTTGGGTCGTGGTTGTGCCAAGGCCGTTGGAAAGTGGTCTGGAAAGTTCTGAATGAAAATGTGCACTTTATACTTTGCTGCTTCTGTTTTCATTTTTTGTACTTGACAATTTGGCTTTTAGTTTATTCCCCCCCCAACCCCCTAGTTCTAGTTACAAAGCAAATACTATGTTGGATAGATGTTTGAGAGATTGTAATGTGTAAACTTGCATGCAGTGACTACTGTAATTTTGTCATGTTAACCATTCATGTAAAAAAGCTAGTTAAGTGCATTAAAGAAGTGTTGATGAAGAAGAATGAAATGTGTATGGAGAAGGTGTTCATTGTATTTGGCTTAACCCTTCGAGTTGCAGGGATCTGCGTTATGGTGGAATCGGTGACTTGTATTGATTAACATTAGTTTCAGCTCAGGGGAGCATAATTGAATACACAGGATAATGACATTTACAGTCCAATTAGCTCCTTTGCTTTAAGATACATTTTTATTGGCTGTAATGAGTCCCCTTGCACCTGTCAGGAGCTGGATATGGAAATATAGTGCTTAATTAAAGAACTATAGAATTGAAAGTGATTTAAAGAACTTATTTAAATTGCTGTTGAATGTAATCTAGAGAGAAAAGTTTAACCAAATGTATAATGTTACTATACCAGAGAGAATATTCTATGGTGCGAGTACTTCATATGTTTACTGAACAAAAATATGAATGCAACATGTAAAAAGTGTTGGTCCCTAATTTTCATGAGCTGAAATAAAAGATCCCAGAAAGGTTCCATATGCATAAAGATTTTCTCATTTTGTGCACAAATTTGTTTTCATCCCTGTTAGTGAGCATTTCTACTTTTCCACAATAATCCATCCATCTGACAGGTGTGGCATATCAAAAAGCTTATTAAACAGCATGATCATTACACAGGTGCACCTTGTGCTGCGGAGGGTAAAAGGCCACTCTAAAATGTGTAGTTATGTCACACAACACAATGCCACAAGTTTTGAGGGAGTGTGCAATTGGCATGCTGACTATAATGTCCCCCATAGCTGTTACCAGTGAATTGAACGTTCAATTCTCTACCATAAACCGCCTCTGTTGTTTTAGAGAATTTGGCAGTACATGCAACCTGCCTCGCAACCGTAGATCACATGTAACCATGTCAGCCCAGGACCTCCACCTCTGGCTTCTTCACCTGCTGGATCGTCCGAGAGCAGCCACCCAGACAGCTGATAACTGAGTAGTATTTCTGTCGAATGATGCCCTTTTGTGGAGAGAACTCATTTTGATTGGCTGGGCCTGGCTCCCCTGCTCAGCAATGTGAAATCCATACATTCAGGCCTAATTAATTTATTACAATTGACTGATTTCCTTATGAACTGTAACTCAGTAAAATCATTGAAATTATTGCATGTTGCATTTTATATTTTTGTTCAGTATAAATTCTAGGACTGATTGGCCATTCACTTGAGCACCTAATAAATGAACATTAACTGTGTCTCATCAAACATCAGTCCAGCTGTCACTTTGCAGAATCTCTTAGTTGGTCTAATGATCAGTTCAAACAGAGTGTATATTAACCACTGTCCACTTCACCTTTACAATATGCCAAGTAAGTAATGTGCTCAATGTCTGGGGCACCAACAATGGAGCATTTCTCTAGGTGTCATAACCCTAATTATTGTCCTGCCCGTTACCTGAAACGCTCCCATTTATAACCATGATATTCCACTGTTCAAACAGTAATTAAGTCAGTAATGAACAGAGAACCACTGTGCCTCCTTTACGATCCCCAGACTCATTTGCATGTTAATTATCATTAGTGGTGGGGGAAACAAGCCCTATCAGCCAAATGAGCAATTTTAATAATTCTCTCCACCAACATTTCTCTCAGATTTGAAGTGTTCGCTGTAAGCCCCGGGAATGTATTAAATGAGATTAGGGTTTTGCTACCTTTGTTGCCATTGTTTTGGATGGCTCTGAGGTCAACATTATTACATGTAATTTCCCCATAATTCATTCTCTATAAGCTATATCTCTTAATTGTGCTTTGATGCAAATCACATGTAATGTATTTCAATGAAAAGACTCACAAATTTGCATTTAAGTAGTGGTAGTGTGAGAATAAAGAATACAGCATAGAACATAGAACTCTATTTTTTAAATATCTGTATATGTAAAACTGTACAAAATAGTATGCATATTACTGTACAGTTTCTGTCTTGATTTAAAAATATATATATTTGCTATCCTCTGTGGTGATGCGTGGCCCACTTACCAGAGGAGGGCGACAAAATCTAGTTTTTGCCCACTACACTTCCTCCGTCTGAGAGAGGAGTAATATGTGTTCAACTGAAACAAACCTATATTTAAGAAGATGAGCGACTTACATTTTAATGTTATATACTAATGGTTTTTATAATGGTAAACATCAATTTAACATTTGCGTAGAGCAGGTTACTCTTTTTAGGATTAAAACCTAACTTTCAAAGTACAGATATGCACACATGACTGTAAGTCGCTTTGGATAAAAGCGTCTGCTAAATGGCATATATTATTTATTATATTAGATATAACATGAGGGGCAAAATTGTTTATAAGATTAAATGTAATCTGTCAAATATGTTTATTTATTGAATATTATATTAATAGGCTATTAGTATTTTTATTTTATTTCAGGACGCATACCTGAATGAATGGTGCGTAATGACGTTAAACAGGTAATAATATTTTAGTTAAACAGGCGAGCATTGAGGAGGAACCACCACAATAGCAACATTTATCAATGGGCTATTTGAACGATCCAAAACCATTAAATTACAAATGTCTGTTTACAACTCAGTGACCGTAGTAGTGGGTAATTTATTCAATCTCGGTGGATTTGTGGGGACTGGGGATAATTGAAGTTTCCAATTAATGAAAAGACGCTTAAATGACAACGAAAACCCTTTGCGCGAGACCGAATCGACAAGCACCAGACAGAGTGAGTAATGATTTTTATTTTATCATTAGATTGAATTTTGGTGTAATTTCGAAACCTAAATTGAAATAGTTTTTTGTTGTTGTTAATTCCATTTTCTTAACTCTGTTTATATTGGATAGTTCAGTCAGGTCGTTATCCCTTCAATTGTATTAGGTCTAGTCTGGTTTTATGGGACCTTTTTAGGCCTATCCACCAAATGTTCACCCCCCTTGGATTATATATTAGAACAATTATGCAATCAATATGACAATTCACACAGATTGTAGAGGATGAGTTTCTCCCATTAATTTTTTTTTCAGTGGGCCAGGTACAACCCCATAACACCCGGGGTCTAGACCTATTCATTAGTCAGATTCCGTTGCAAAACGTTTTATGTTTACCGTTTTCTCTAGGAATCATATTGAAGCAAACCGAATAAGCGAAACGGGGCAGGACCTACCTGAATTTGTCCAATATAAACTCGCGTTTTTGTGGCAAAGCGTTTTCTAAATGTACCTATTGTCCCTCCTCGTTTCGTCCGTTTGCTTCTGTTTAAGATACGTTTTGCAACAGAATTGGTGTAATGAATACACCCCTGGTAGGTCTCGTTCAGTTTGATTCCGTTTGGTTCCTAGAGTAATGGTAAACAGTTTTTGCAACGGAAACCGTTTACTCTAAAGACCAGAGTTTCTATTGGACAATGTAGGTAGGTCCCTCCCTGTTTGGCTAAGTTTGTGTCCGCTTGGTTCCTAAAGTAAACGGTAAAGGATTTCCGTTGCAAAACGTTTTGCATCGGAATCCAATTAATGAATACACCCATATAAAACCTTGTTAATTTACTGTAGACCTAGGCCCTACTTTAAAGGGACAATCTGTGGGTGCGACATGATTTGTTTGATTTATAAATTAATTATTTGTAGCAATTGATTCTTGAAGAATATAACTTATAAAAATGCCACATAAGCTTAGTTCAACTGTTGTACCCCATCAGAACTCAAAATATAAGCTTTGTTTTACTCTGTTTGTGAACAAAGAAAATGTAAACGAACACTGCATGATTAAAACTATCATTTTGATATACTACATGACCAAATGTATGTGGACACCCTTTCAAGTGAGTGGATATGGCTATTTCAGCCATACCTGTTGCTGACAGGCATATAATATTGAACATACAACCAAGCAATCTCCATAGACAAACATTGGGGCAGCGGGTAGCCTAGTGGTTAGTGTTGGATCAGTAACTGAAATATCGATTCCCCGAGCCGACAAGGTAAAAATCTGTCGTTCTGCCCCTGAACAAGGCAGTTAACGCATTGTTCCTTGGCCGCCATTGAAAATAAGAATTTGTTCTTAACTGACTTGCCTAGTTAAATAAAGGTTAAATAAAAAGATTGGCAGCAGAATGGTCCGTACTGAAGTGCTCAGTGACTTTCAATGTGGCACCGACATAGGATGCCACCTTTCCAACAATTCAGTTTATGAAGTCTCTACTCTGCTGGAGCTGCCCCGGTCAACTGTAAGTATTGTTATTGTGAAGTGGAAATGTGTGCATGACAATGCCCCTGTGCACAAAGCGAGGTCCATACAGAAATGGTTTGTTGAGATCGGTGTGGAAGAACTTTCCTGGCCTGCACAGAGCCCTGACCTCAACCCCATCGAACACCTTGATGTATTGGAACGCCGACTGCAAGCCTGGCTTAATCGCCCAACATCAGTGCCCGACCTCACTAATGGTGTTGTGGCTGAATGGAAGCAAGTCCCTGCAGCAATGTTCCAACATCTAGTGGAAAGCCTCCCCAGGAGAGATGATTTTGGAATGAGACGTTCAACGAGCAGGTGTCCACATACTTTTGGCCCTGTAGTGTGTCACGGATGCTCTCTCCTTGTATCCATTGAACTGTTTAGGAATGTAAGTGGTTCCATTTCCCCAGCCTCATCTCTCAACTTTTATACCGAAGCAGAGGCGGGGAACACTGTTGTTTCAGCTGCAGATTATCCCTGTGAATCTGACTTTATAGTAGATTGCATGTTATGGCATGAAAGTGAAGCCAATGTAATGACGCATGTGAACTTTACACATGCACACTTATCACATCACAGACATTTCAGCTGCCTGTGTTCACATGTCAGCAGATAAGAAGCTTTGAGGGCGACGAAACGGAAACATTTCAATTTTTATTCACGTTCATGTTTGATTTGTGAGATCTGTCAAAGCTAAAGCAACTGCACAGATGTCAAGCTGAATACATGAAAATCTAATGCCTTTACAGAAGCATTGAGGTCTGTGTTGATATTATGCGCTTTCCCTCCGAGGCGAAGTCTCAAGTGACAACAATGGCAGAGCTTTGGGCACCGGCCGAATTCCTGTGGCTCTGCTGCTCTACTCTGACTTGGCTCCATCTGTTGGCGTGTTCAGGGGTTGGGAGGGCAGAGTGTGTGTCACATGTTTTTGGCCTGGTTAGATGATGACCTCCCATCACATGGAGAAAGTGGACATGGTGAAGGAGTAGGTAGACGTATGTCTGCCCATCAACCAAGTTCAAGTGGTTTAACCTATACTCTGTGGGGTATCAAAGTACCAGCGTCAGAAACTCTGCAAGGTTTATTTTATTGGCGTAAAATATTCCCTATCAATTGATACAATATCTGGATCATGGTGTGGTATCATAACCATGGACAGCAACTTTCAGTAAGAGGTGAAATCCCAGTCCCATTATGAGTATTCGCTGCAACTCGATGCAATAGCATTAGCCTTACAGGTGTCACAGGGTGCTCTCGATTTGGACTGAACCCGAGTATCAGCCGTCATGTGAGCAGTAGGGATGCGGCTGAGAAATGGAGTTTGAATGTGATGCCGTTAGTATTGGTGTGCGGGTCAGTTGTTTGTTCAACCGTACCTGCTGTGGGCAGGCTAACAACCAACCCATCCGCAACCGCCCAAACTATATGTGAAAATCTGAAGCTACAGTCAGACAGCGGAACAATTTTTCGACAGGGGGTGCAGATTTTTGGGGAGTGATTTTAGATAAGAAATAGCAAAAATTCAATCTATTTTTTTACTTCAATTTATTTGAGTAAATACTTTTATCACTTTTTTTTCTTAACTGCATTGTTGGTTAATTAAGGGCTTGTAAGTAAGCATTTCACAGTTAGGTCTAAAGCTGTTGTATTGTGACAAATCAAATTTGATTTGATGTTACCCTAGAAGACAAAATAAACCCTTACTCACCAGAATATCATAAATCAGTAGAATGAATGCTTCAATGAATGCTGGTTGAAATACTATCAGCTTTTATGATGTTGATGAAGATGGACACCATCTGTAGAGGTGCTAAAAAAAACAAAATTACATTATAGATATAAATTGCACCAGAATGATAACTTTACCATAAATGTTTCTGTGTATTCAACCCACCCACCACCCACCCGCCCACCGCCCACCACCCACCCGCCCACCACCCACCACCCACCCGCCCACCACCCACCACCCACCACCCACCCGCCCACCACCCACCACCCACCACCCACCACCCCCACCCACCCACCACCCACCCCCACCCACCACCACCCACCACCCACCACCCACCACCCACCCACCCACCACCCACCACCCACCACCACCCACCACCCACCACCCACCACCCCCACCACCCACCACCCACCCGCCCACCACCCACCACCCCCACCCACCACCCACCACCCACCCGCCCACCACCCCACCACCCACCCGCCCACCACCCACCACCCACCACCCACCCGCCCACCACCCACCACCCACCACCCACCGCCCACCACCCACCCGCCCCCACCCACCCGCCCACCCGCCCACCCGCCCACCCACCCGCCCACCCGCCCACCCGCCCACCACCCACCCGCCCACCACCCGCCCACCACCCACCCGCCCACCCGCCCACCCGCCCCCGCCCACCCGCCCACCCGCCCACCCGCCCACCACCCACCCGCCCACCACCCACCCGCCCGCCACCCACCCACCCGCCCACCACCCACCCGCCCACCCCCACCCACCCGCCCACCACCCACCCGCCCTTCATCCACACAATATTTCATGGCCCTAAACCTGCCCTCCCCGCGTATATAACCGGGTGGACTGTGGGTTACGAGTCAACCCGTGCATCACTAGCCGTTACATACAGCAGCTGTGTCAATGCATGTGAATGATTCTTTTTGAGCCACGGAGAGGTGCTGAGAAACAGGAGTGACGTCATGCCAGGCCTGGCCCCCTTTCCCCCTGCACCCCTGGGTGTACTAGTCACCTGCGCTCTCATCATCATCATCTCATTCACTTTACACCGTTTTGCATGAATGGAGCCACATTGGTCATGTTTTTGCTGGTCACATCTCTTGAAGTCGTGCCGTTTTTCTCGCAGTATATTGGCTGTTGCGATCCCATTGTTATAATTTGGCCATTTGTCATTCCCTTTGTAGTTTTATTTGGCTTTTACATGCGCCTCTGTAATTCCATTTTTTTTTTGTAGTTCTTGTTTCATTCTTTTTTTATACGACCCTACCGCTCAGTACGTCTGATCTTTATTCGTTTCAGTCCGGAGCACTTGGCTCTCTGCAGCGTTCTGCTGTTCTCACTTTGATCCAATGATCCATCTGTCATAGAGCAGGGGTTTGGTAGCTTGTGCTCGGTCCTTTTTTTACAACCAGGACCTGGTGCAGCAGAGGCAGCAGCAGACACACTTCCCTTAACATCACCTCACTGCAAATGGACACATCGGCACACAGACGTCAGTCAGACAAAGGAAAAAGGGGAGGAATTATGGGAATACGAGGGGCACGGCACTAACACACTCGCTCTGATAGGCGGGTGAAAAAGGCTTTATCGTCGCGGGCCTCGCCAGCACGGGCTGCTGATGTCATCATGGCCCAGTGTGTGTGTGTGTGTGTGTATGTATGTGATGGGGTGGACTTCTTCCCGTGTGGGCACCAGGGACAAAGTGCCCTTTATGCGGTGTGCCGAGCTCCAAGGCAGACACATTGTTCAGCAGTAAAACATTCTGTAACCAAAAGCACATGTTCCAGAGTGGAGGACAGACGGACAGACGCAGGCAGGCCCCTGCAGTATGCTCCACAGAGCAGGGGGGAGCTGTTGTCCTGTCTGGGACGGTGGGGCTCTCTGACTCCAGTGCCACACTCTTGTTAGACCTTGTTCATTTCACGTGGATCAGGAAACCAAAATGAAGACCCGGTTGTCTCACCATCAATGATGTGCAGGCAAAAAGCACATTTGGCTCAACGCATTTGAACCACAGTTGAACATGTTTGTTTACCACTGAATGTTTTGACGTTGTAAAATATATATGATTTTTAACAGGAGCCTGGCATTTTTACCGCAATGAGTTTGGATTATTACCAGAATGGAACACTTCCTAGACTGTCATATCTTCTGAGGCTTTAAGCGTCATTGCAAGTGTTGCTGGTGCTGCAGATGCTTGTACATGAACACGTAATGTTAATTCCAGTGAAGCCAATGTAATGATGCATGTAAACTTGGCAAGGCCATGCCCTTTGGTCTGGACAAATGTTGCAAATCAAATCGTGTCGATTTACAAGCGACGATCTTAATGCCACATTACGTCTCGTAGTGTAAGTGACCTTTTGACCTTTTTGTATTCTCTGATGCACTTCCCAGCTCAAGCCAAATCAAAACACTTCCTGTAATTCACCAAAATACCATTCGACAACAGTCCATTTGACCAACAGAAAGAATTGAAGTGGGCAAGATAATTTGGCTTCAATGTACAACTTTTTTAAGCAAATCATCAATGTCAGCTGGCATATTGATTTTACCAGGGCATAGAAGATCATGCATCAGTTAGCATTTTTTAAAGTCAACGTTAACACAACAAAAGTGTATATAGGGCATCACCCATCACTTGTAACAGTTTCAAATGGCCTTGTTTGAGACTAGACATAATTCCTAAATGCTTGGGATCAACAGGGCAAGGTATATTAAATAAGTAAATTCCGGAGTTCTAAATTGAGCAGCTGCTGAAAAATGAGCTCCTGTATTTATTGAGATTTAAATGTTTTTTTAGAGTGAAGTACATCGAAAAAATCAAGAGAACTGCAAGACTCAATAGAAGACAAAACAAGGAACAAACTAAACAAGACAGGCTTTTGAAAAATTAACTATTTTTTTCATAAAATTGTACAGTTATCTTAGCTAGGTGAATTGCTAGCAGAATTGTTTACTTGTTGCTAAGCAGTTGCTAGGGACTCTCCTGGAAGAAGCTAGCTAGCTTACAAAGAATAACAACAAAAAATATCTAGTTAACAGAAGAAAGGAAGACAAAATAAGGACAAAAGAAGGACAGAAGAAAAAGGAAAAGAGAGGACAACAAAGTGAAACAGTCAGCACTTCTATTGCAACTTCGTATTTCGTCGTCCTAACGTAGTCTACACTGCTATCTGCCCAGCAGCTAGCCAGCTAGCAAACGTCCACCGTCTATCGAATAGCAGCACTGTAGAAACTATTACACTCAACTGAACGACTTGATTAGTGTAGTGTTAGCTAGCTACATAGTTGTCTTTGCTGTCTTCGTATCCAAGATAATTGTGTAGTTTAGAGCGTGTAGTCTTAGAGTGATTATCTTAATTTACCGAGGTTAGCTAGCCAGCTATTTGTCGTCCTTAACGTAGGAGACACTGCTAGCTAGCCAACAGCTAGCCAACGTCTACTGAATAGAACTTCCGCACTCAACAACCCGGTCGCATTCCGCTTCGCTCCACAGGTAGTATCACATTTTTCATTTCATTTCATTACAGCACAACGGTTTGATTTGTTTGATCGTAGCTAGCTACATAGCTAGCTACATAGCCGTCTGTGTATCAAAGATAATTGTGTAGTCTAGAGCGATTTTCTAGGTTAGCTAGCCAGCTATTGTCGTTTTTTTAACGCAACGTAACGTAATCAACACTGCTAGCTAGCCAGCTAGCCCCCGAATAGCAGCATTGTAGAAACTACTACACTCAACGGAACGACTTGATTAGTGTAGTGTCAACAACGCAGCCACTGTCAGCTAGCCTACAAAGTCAACAACGCAGCCACTGCCAGCTAGCCTACTTCAGCAGTACTGTATCATTTTTAATAATTTTAGTCAATAAGATTCTTGCTACGTAAGCTTAACTTTCTGAACATTCGAGACGTGTAGTCCACTTGTCATTCCAATCTCCTTGCATTAGCGTAGCCTCTTCTGTAGCCTGTCAACTATGTGTCTGTCTATCCCTGTTCTCTCCTCTCTGCACAGACCATACAAACGCTCCACACCGCGTGGCTGCTGCCACCCTAATCTGGTGGTCCCAGCGCGCACGACCCACGTGGAGTTCCAGGTCTCCGGTAGCCTCTGGAACTGCCGATCTGCAGCCAACAAGGCAGAGTTCATCTCAGCCTATGCCTCCCTCCAGTCCCTCGACTTCTTGGCACTGACAGAAACATGGATCACCACAGATAACACTGCGACTCCTACTGCTCTCTCTTCGTCCGCCCACGTGTTCTCGCACACCCCGAGAGCTTCTGGTCAGCGGGGTGGTGGCATAGGGATCCTTATCTCTCCCATGTGGTCATTCTCTCTTTCTCCCCTTACCCATCTGTCTATCGCCTCCTTTGAATTTCATGCTGTCACAGTTACCAGCCCTTTCAAGCTTAACATCCTTATCATTTATCGCCCTCCAGGTCCCCTCGGAGAGTTCATCAATGAGCTTGATGCCTTGATAAGCTCCTTTCCCGAGGACGGCTCACCTCTCACAGTTCTGTCTACCTTTGACTCATTCCTCTCTGCCTCCTTCTTTCCACTCCTCTCCTCTTTTGACCTCACCCTCTCACCTTCCCCCCTACTCACAAGGCAGGCAATACGCTCGACCTCATCTTTACTAGATGCTGTTCTTCCACTAACCTCATTGCAACTCCCCTCCAAGTCTCCGACCACTACCTTGTATCCTTTTCCCTCTCGCTCTCATCCAACACTTCCCACACTGCCCCTACTCGGATGGTATCGCGCCGTCCCAACCTTCGCTCTCTCTCCCCCGCTACTCTCTCCTCTTCCATCCTATCATCTCTTCCCTCTGCTCAAACCTTCTCCAACCTATCTCCTGATTCTGCCTCCTCAACCCTCCTCTCCTCCCTTTCTGCATCCTTTGACTCTCTATGTCCCCTATCTTCCAGGCCGGCTCGGTCCTCCCCTCCCGCTCCGTGGCTTGACGACTCAATGCGAGCTCACAGAACAGGGCTCCGGAAGGCCGAGCGGAAATGGAGGAAAACTTCCCGCCTCCCTGCGGACCTGGCATCCTTTCACTCCCTCCTCTCTACATTTTCCTCCTCTGTCTCTGCTGCTAAAGCCACTTTCTACCACTCTAAATTCCAAGCATCTGCCTCTAACCCTAGGAAGCTCTTTGCCACATTCTCCTCCCTCCTGAATCCTCCTCCCCCTCCCCCCTCCTCCCTCTCTGCAGATGACTTCGTCAACCATTTTGAAAAGAAGATCGACGACATCCGATCCTCGTTTGCTAAGTCAAACAACACCGCTGGTTCTGCTCACACTGCCCTACCCTGTGCTCTGACCTCTTTCTCCCTCTCTCTCCAGATGAAATCTTGCGTCTTGTGACGGCCGGCCGCCCAACAACCTGCCCGCTCGACCCTATCCCCTCCTCTCTTCTCCAGACCATTTCCGGAGACCTTCTCCCTTACCTCACCTCGCTCATCAACTTATCCCTGACCGCTGGCTACGTCCCTTCCGTCTTCAAGAGAGCGAGAGTTGCACCCCTTCTGAAAAAACCTACACTCGATCCCTCCGATGTCAACAACTACAGACCAGTATCCCTTCTTTCTTTTCTCTCCAAAACTCTTGAACGTGCCGTCCTTGGTCAGCTCTCCCGCTATCTCTCTCAGAATGACCTTCTTGATCCAAATCAGTCAGGTTTCAAGACTAGTCATTCAACTGAGACTGCTCTTCTCTGTATCACGGAGGCGCTCCGCACCGCTAAAGCTAACTCTCTCTCCTCTGCTCTCATCCTTCTAGACCTATCGGCTGCCTTCGATACTGTGAACCATCAGATCCTCCTCTCCACCCTCTCCGAGTTGGGCATCTCCGGCGCGGCCCACGCTTGGATTGCGTCCTACCTGACAGGTCGCTCCTACCAGGTGGCGTGGCGAGAATCTGTCTCCTCACCACGCGCTCTCACCACTGGTGTCCCCCAGGGCTCTGTTCTAGGCCCTCTCCTATTCTCGCTATACACCAAGTCACTTGGCTCTGTCATAACCTCACATGGTCTCTCCTATCATTGCTATGCAGACGACACACAATTAATCTTCTCCTTTCCCCCTTCTGATGACCAGGTGGCGAATCGCATCTCTGCATGTCTGGCAGACATATCAGTGTGGATGACGGATCACCACCTCAAGCTGAACTTCGGCAAGACGGAGCTGCTCTTCCTCCCGGGGAAGGACTGCCCGTTCCATGATCTCGCCATCACGGTTGACAACTCCATTGTGTCCTCCTCCCAGAGCGCTAAGAACCTTGGCGTGATCCTGGACAACAAACTGTCGTTCTCAACTAACATCAAGGCGGTGGCCCGTTCCTGTAGGTTCATGCTCTACAACATCCGCAGAGTACGACCCTGCCTCACACAGGAAGCGGCGCAGGTCCTAATCCAGGCACTTGTCATCTCCCGTCTGGATTACTGCAACTCGCTGTTGGCTGGGCTCCCTGCCTGTGCCATTAAACCTCTACAACTCATCCAGAACGCCGCAGCCCGTCTAGTGTTCAACCTTCCCAAGAACTCTCACGTCACCCCGCTCCTCCGCTCTCTCCACTGGCTTCCAGTTGAAGCTCGCATCCGCTACAAGACCATGGTGCTTGCCTACGGAGCTGTGAGGGGAACGGCACCTCAGTACCTCCAGGCTCTGATCAGGCCCTACACCCAAATAAGGGCACTGCGTTCATCCACCTCTGACCTGCTCGCCTCCCTACCACTGAGGAAGTACAGTTCCCGCTCAGCTCAGTCAAAACTGTTCGCTGCTCTGGCTCCCCAATGGTGGAACAAACTCCCTCACGACGCCAGGACAGCGGAGTCAATCACCACCTTCCGGAGACACCTGAAACCCCACCTCTTTAAGGAATACCTAGGATAGGATAAAGTAATCCTTCTCACCCTCCCTCCCCCCCCTTAAAATATTTAGATGCACTATTGTAAAGTGGTTGTTCCACTGGATGTCATAAGGTGAATGCACCAATTTGTAAGTCGCTCTGGATAAGAGCGTCTGCTAAATGACTTAAATGTAAATGTATATTATGTAGAGGTAGTCATCTGTCCTCTGGGAACAAGCCTGCAGTTTCTGTTGAAGCACGAGCCTCACTGCTTGACATCCTCTGTTCCCGCTCACTTCCCCTGTTCAGATCTGAGGTCAGAGGCAATTAGCCTAAATGCTAATTTTCTGATTTTAAATTCCTACCTCTTTTTTTTCTGTCTTCTTACTGTTCACACAAAGTATATGTAGGCAATTTATGGAGGACGGAATATTTGACCTATTCAAGATTGTTGGATGTTAGTAGATTAAACTGGAATTTATTGATCAGAATCTTAATGTAAGTTCATTTGAAATGTCCTTCATTAATTCAGCTATTCCACCCATCCTCTCAAAGTTTCTCAGTGGTCATATCATCTTAGCTGTTGTAGGCTGTCTTGGCCTGAAGAGTGATCCCGATCTCCTCTCTCCCTGTCTCATAACCTGTGCCATTACCAGGTCACCAGAATTGCGGATTATTAGCAGAGCTGCTGCTTGTGCTTAACAGCCGCTGTCTTAACAACCAGCACAATTCTGCTTGTGCTTAACGGCCGCTGTCTTAACAACCAGCACAATTCTGCTTGTGCTCTTTTCCCTTGTAAAACTGACGTGCTGAGAAATCCCTAAAAGCAAATGGTTAGCTGCTGTTCCATGATGCGCTCAGTCAAATAAAGGGTTTTTACAATGATTCCCCTCACAGAGGGTTGCCTGACCAGGTAGATGCTCAATACGCAGATGAACAACTTAAATCCAAGTGTTGGGTAAATTCGAAGCGGCCCTCGTTCTCAAGATGCCCGGCTGTAAAATGCCAGTGACTCTACAGGAGGTCAGCCCTAATTAAAGGGACAGCGCGCCACATTAGTCATGCATGGAGTTACAGTCAAGCAGGTAACAGAATTTAGATCAGTCTGGCCCCGGGCGGCAGCTGAACCCCTGACCCCCTTTTTGCGGCCCACTTGTGTTTACCTTAGTTGAGCTGCCTGCCTGCCTGCCTGCTTTCGCTTGAGCAGGGGACTAAACAGTTTCTCATTTCCTCGTCCCCCCCCCCTCTCTCTCCACAGTGAAACAGGCTCTCTGAGCTCTATCTGTTCTCAGAGGGCACCTCCACCCCAACAGGCCTGCCTGCAAAATAACGACGACAGAAATCACTGAGCTTCCTCTCCTTTGACGTGGCAGTGCACCTCGGAGGCGGAGGGGAGACAAGGATAGGTCTTCCAGTGCATGTGTACACTGCGTTATGGGGAGAGAGGGAGTGTCTACCGGTATTTTTGTTTGGATGTCTGATTACTTTCTTGTGGATACTGGATAGTTACAGGATTGTTAATGACCCCCCCCCCCTGGGGATTGGTGCAGGTGTAAATGACCCCCCTGGGGATTGGTGCAGGTGTTAATGAGAAAGGTATTGAGATTCTTGCAGTAGTGCAGCTGTCTGTACTCCAGCTTTGATAACAATCTAATTCCAGCCCTAAACCAATTCTGTGACACTTTAGCGTCTGGGAATGACAATGATAATTCAGGTTTAACTTGAACTCGTGTTATGTGTGTTCAGCAGTGGTTTGACAGAAGATGTGTGTGCAGTAAACATTTCTTTGTCTTGTGTGGTCTGAACGATAGTTCTACAGGTCTGGTCCACGTTTAGAATCAACCTCCAAATAAACACTCTTGGAAACCTTGGCTTGAGTTGTGTGATATCCTCATCACTGACATCCGTCTAGGAAGTACATGCAGGTCCAATAGTCTTATACTATATGTGCTGAAGCCAATTAAAAAATCCAATCAAATTGTATCCGTCACATGCGCGAATACAACAGGTGTTGTATTACCGTGAAATGCTTACTTACGTAACACGAGAATTTCATAACAATAACTAGACTATTTACAGTGGGTACCGAGTCAATGTGCAGGTTAGTTGAGGTCATTTGTAAAGTGACTATGCATAGATAATAACCCGTGAGTAGCAGCAGTGTAAAAACAAAGAGGGGAGAGGGGGTTTGTCAATGTAAATAGTCCGGGTGTCCATTTGAATAATTGTTCAGCAGTCATATGGCTTGGGGGTCCTAGACTTGGCGCTCCGGTACCGCTTGCCGTGTGGCAGCAGAGAGAACAGTCTATGACTTGCGTGACTGGAGTCTTCCTCTGACACCGCCTAGTATATAGGTCCTGGATGTCAGGAAACTTGGGCTCAGTGATGTACTGGGCCGTACGCACTGCCCTCTAGTGCCTTACGGTCAGATGCCGAGCAGTTGCCATACTAGGTGGTGATGCAACCGGTCTGGATGCTCTCGATGGTGCAGCTGTATAACTTTTTGAGGATCTGAGGACCCGTGACAAATCTTTTTGTGTTGTTGTGCCCTCTTCACAACTGTCTTGGTGTGTTTGGACCATAACAGTTTGTTCGTAATATACAGTAGACACCAAGGAACTTGAAACTCTCGACCCGCTCCACTTCAGCCCCGTCTATGTTAATGGGGCCTGTTCAGCCCTCCTTTTTCTATAGTCCACGATCAGCTCCTTTGTCATGCTCACATTGAGGGAGCGGTTGTTGTCCTGGCAGTCTGACCTCCTCCCTATAGGCTGTCTCATCGTTGTCATCGTTGTTTGCTGACAACCACTATTGTCAGCAAACTTAATGATGGTGTTGGAGTCGTGCTTGGCCACACAGTTGTGGGTGAACAGGGAGTACAGGAGGGGACTAAGCACGCACCTCTCAGGGGCCCCAGTGTTGAGGATCAGAGTGGCAGATGTGTTGTTACCTACCCTTACCACCTGGGGGCGGCCCGTCAGGAAGTCCAGGATCCAGTTGCAGAAGGAGGTGTTTAGTCCCAGGGTCCTTAACTTATTGATTAACTTTGAGGGCACTATGGTGTTGAATGCTGGGCTGTAGTCAATGAACATCATTCTCACATAGTTGTTCCTTTTGTCCAGGTGGGAAAGTGTGTCATCTGTGGATCTGATGGGGCAGTATGCAAATTGGAGTGGGTCTAGGGTATCCGGGAGGATGCTGTTGATGTGAGCCATGACCAGCCTTTCAAAGCACTTCATGGCTACCGTGTTACGGGGTGATAATCATTTAGGCACGTTACCTTGGTGTTCTTGGGCACAGGGACTATGGTGGTCTGTTTGAAACATGTCGGTATTACAAATCAAATCAAATCAAATCAAATTTATTTATATAGCCCTTCGTACATCAGCTGATATCTCAAAGTGCTGTACAGAAACCCAGCCTAAAACCCCAAACAGCAAACAATGCAGGTGTAAAAGCACGGTGGCTAGGAAAAACTCCCTAGAAAGGCCAAAACCTAGGAAGAAACCTAGAGAGGAACCGGGCTATGGTCAGACTTGGTCAGGGAGAGGTTGAAAATGTCAGTAAAGACACTTGCCATTTGGTCAGCGCATGCTTTGAGTACACATCCTGGTAATCCATCTGGTCCTGTGGCTTTGTGAATGTTGACCTGTATCAAAGATCTTGCTCACATCGACCATGGAGAGCGTGATCACACAGTCATCCGGACCACCGGTGCTCTCATGCTTCAGTATTGCTTGTCTCGAAGTGAGCATAAAAGTCTTAAAGGTCCCCAAAGCACACACATCTCAGTTCGCTGCAACAAACAAGCTGCTACAAACACTCAAACTGGACAATTTTATCTCAGTCTCTTCATTCAAAGACTCAATCATGGACACTCTTACTGACAGTTGTGGCTGCTTTGTGTGATGTATTGTTGTCTATAGCTCCTTTCCCTTTGTGCTGTTGTTTGTGCCCAATTATTTTTGTACCATGTTTTGTGTTGCTACCATGTTGTCATGTTGTGTTGCTACCATGCTCTGTTGTCATGTGCTGCTGCCATGCTATGTTGTTGTATTAGGTCTCTCTTTTATATAGTGTTATGTTGTCTCTTGTCGTGATGTGTGTTTTGTCCTTTATTATTTTTTAGTTTTTTTACATTTTGGTAGGCTGTCATTGTAAATAAGAATTTCCTCTTAACTGACTTGAATAGTTAAATAAAGGTTCATTCATAAAAAAATACAAAATATAGCCCGTCTGGTAGGCTCGCGTCACTGGGCAGCTTTCGGTTGGGTTTCCCTTTGTAGTCCGTAATAGATTGCAAGCCCAGCCACATCCGACGAGCGTCAGATCCGCTGTAGTAGGATTCAATCTTAGTCCGGTATCGACGCTTTGCCTGTTTGATGGTTCGTCTGAAGGCATAGCGGCATTTCTTATAAGCTTCCAGGTTAGTGTCCTGCTCCTTGAAAGCGGCAGCTCTAGCCTTTAGCTCGGTGTGGATTTTTCCTCTCATCCATGCCTTCTGGTTTCAATATGTACATACGGTCACTGTCGGGAAGATGTCATCGATGCACTTATTGATGAAGCCGGTGACTGAGGTGGTGTACTCCTCAATGCCATTGGACGAATCCCGGAAAATATTCCAGTCTGTGCTAGCAAAACAGTCCGCGTAGCATCAAATCAAATCAAATCAAATTTATTTATATAGCCCTTCGTACGTCAGCTGATATCTCAAAGTGCTGTACAGAAACCCAGCCTAAAACCCCAAACAGCAAACAATGCAGGTGTAAAAGCACGGTGGCTAGGAAAAACTCCCTAGAAAGGCCAAAACCTAGGAAGAAACCTAGAGAGGAACCGGGCTATGTGGGGTGGCCAGTCCCCTTCTGGCTGTGCCGGGTAGAGATTATAACAGAACATGACCAAGATGTTCAAATGTTCATAAATGACCAGCATGGTCAAATAATAATAAGGCAGAACAGTTGAAACTGGAGCAGCAGCACAGTCAGGTGGACTGGGGACAGCAAGGAGCCATCATGTCAGGTAGTCCTGGGGCACGGTCCTAGGGCTCAGGTCCTCCGAGAGAGAGAAAGAAAGAGAGAATTAGAGAGAGCATATGTGGGGTGGCCAGTCCTCTTCCGGCTGTGCCGGGTGGAGATTATAACAGAACGTGGCCAAGATGTTCAAATGTTCATAAATGACCAGCATGGTTGAATAATAGTAAGGCAGAACAGTTGAAACTGGAGCAGGAGCATGGCCAGGTGGACTGGGGACAGCAAGGAGTCCTCATGTCAGGTAGTCCTGGGACATGGTCCTAGGGCCCAGGCCAGTTGAAACTGGAGCAGCAGCATGGCCAGGTGGACTGGGGACAGCAAGGAGTCATCATGTCAGGTAGTCCTGGGGCATGGTTCTAGGGCTCAGGTCCTCCGAGAGAGAGAAAGAAAGAGAGAAGGAGAGAATTAGAGAACGCACACTTAGATTTACACAGGACACCGAATAGGACAGGAGAAGTACTCCAGATAAACAAACTGACCCTAGCCCCCCGACACAAACTACTGCAGCATAAATACTGGAGGCTGAGACAGGAGGGGTCAGGAGACACTGTGGCCCCATCCGAGGACACCCCCGGACAGGGCCAAACAGGAAGGATATAACCCCACCGCATCTGCGTCATCTGAATCAGGAGGATAGAATTATGGTCACCTTTGTATGCATCTCTGTGTGTGGATTGAAGGTGGTCTAGAGTTTATTTGTATTTTTTGTGTGTGTCCCCCCCCTCTGGTTGTACATGTGACATACTGGAAGAAATGAGGTGAAACAGTATGGGATGAGGCTAGGTCTAGGAACAGACTAGTTGAAACTCAGTCAAAGGTAGGTGTGTGTGTGTTATCTGTGATCTAGTCTGACAGAATTACTCTCCATCCCTAATGAATGTTTGGTTATCACTGTGCATTTCCAAACTCTTTGACTTAGACTGTCTGTTTGTGTCGTTCAGATCATCTGAGAGCCCATTGTTTGGAGACCTCACAGGTTCCTACTAATCCAATCTCAGATGGCTGTCTCAGCTCAGGACCTTTAGCCATGCTCTGGGGATTGACAGGGGCTGGCCGGGGGTTGAAAAGTCACAGCCTTGTTTCATTACAAGGGGAATGCACGGCTATCACCGGCGATATATCCCGATGTCCGACCCTTGCCCGCTTCGTCTTTGGAATCCAGATCCAGATATTCAAATCCCCACCAGAAGGAATCTCTATCCAAATAGAAAATGAATTTGGGTCTCTTCTCCCTCTCGTCCCAAAGCCCTTAAGCGCTTTCTCCCTCTCGTGTGTTTCTCCTTCATTTTGCCAGTGACATACCTCCCAGCCGGTTCTCCGTCCAACCTAAACACGAGAGATCCTCTCCTGCTATTACTTACACCGCACTGCAGCCTCCCTCCTCAACACCAGCCCCCTCCACCCCCGCTGCCCCAAACCCCACTTCCATATTCCGAATTGCCAATCCCAATCTAATTTATGGAATATTTTGGAGGTAACTGTATACGCTGGCGATAACATCTCCAGGCCCCCGTGACGGACAGGAACTAGGCAGCGTGCGGTTAATAACATAAACTGCTGAAAAAGAGCCCAGGCCGGTGCGCTAGCTGGCAGAGGAGCAGGCTGGAGCAGGAGGGGAGAGAGGGAGAGGGTACTGCGGAGGAGAACCAGTGTGCTGGGGTAATTGAGACCATGTGAGCCTCCCCCAGTGGAAGGATTAAAGAAGAAACGGAACTCTCTCAGCCCAGAGATGGCTTTCAATTAGATGCGCCCAGGGCAAGGGAGGTTTTTGGAGAAGGGGAAACCTGGCCTAAGATTGGAGAGAGGAGTGAGAGGTGAAAGAGGGAGGGCATGTCGCACCCCCCCCCCTTATAAAAGGCTCTGTATGCTTTTGGAGCAGGTGGAGGGGGGGGGGGCTGGGACTAATGGATACTAGCTTGTGTCAGTGTGACTTCACATGGCCCACTTAAACATAATCAGTGATGGCACATTCACATTTGTGCTGGATTCCCATGCCAGCCTTATGATGCCGTTTTCAATCTGGAAACCAGGAATAGAATGAACGTGGGTCGGAGGCAATGGAACATTTCACTGATGTCACTTAGGCATGTTTCAGGCAAGCTGACCAATGTACAATCTCTACCTCTAGTGCTAGGGAGACTCCAAAAGATCAGAGTGTCCTGTACATCTGTCGTACGTTCACACTTTAGGTGACTGCCATATGGCCACCTTTTACGTTGACATTTGTACCACAATAGTTCCTCGTTATCTTCTGAATGGAACAGAACCATTTACTGAAGTAGTTGTACAAGACGGGTCATTCATTCAAAAAGTAAAAGAATTGGGTATGATGATGACCCCACCCTGGTTTAAACCAAAGCAGTTGGAACAACGTAGCCAGAGAATGCAGGCCCTGGGTAAACATTTGAATGTTGAATGTGGACATGGGAAGTGATGCGTGACCTTTTTTTTTTTTTTACACACACACACACACACACACACACACACACACACACACACACACACACACACACACACACACACACACACACACACACACACACACACACACACACACACACACACACACACACACACACACACACACACACACACACAAAAACACACACAAAAACATGGGACAAATGAAATCATGTGTTACCTAGCGAGTCAGTCGCAGCAACAGATCATCGGTTATAGAGTCTGACATGGATGATTGATATGTATGGAACCTTCCTATGGATGGCGTAAACCCAGCTTCACAAAGAATCACTTCATTCTGCCCCGACATATCCAGTGGGGGACCTTTTGTACATGCCACTACGCGGACCCCTCTGGTGTTTAGGTTCTTGTTGGTCAGCGAAGCAAAAGCTCTAATTGTTTAGACTTCGCTGTTTTATTTTTACTTAAAACATTTTTTTTTTAAACCTATCCATTAAAAATAGAGAAATCTCACTGTTATGCTTTCAGCGTCATTTAGCTTAAACCGTGGGGTTATTGTATGCATGTGGCTTAATTCCTGTAGTGGAGCCCGAGTTTATAAACTGACACAGGTAGGCATTTTGTGTATTACCTCATTTTCTAAAGGTCATAAACTTACAAAAGCCCATTCTCTAAATATGGGTTTGGCTATTTAAAAGTCCATATTTAATGGTCATAATTGCCCGAAACCTAATTATTTAAAACGTAGATGACATGTTAATAAAGGCACAATCTGTCAGTTCAACAGCCTGACCCTGCCACTTTGTCTGGTTAGCTGAGGGATGGGGCTGGGGAAATGTAACCCCTCTCAAACTTGGACAAATATGACAGTCTATGCACTACATAATAGTTGATGTATTAAGCAATGATTGTGTTGTGTAAAATAATTAAAGAGCAGTAGTAAACTAACAGTAGCAAGGCTACATACACGGGGTATAGAGTCAATGTGTGGGGGCACAGGTTAGTTGAGGTTAAATGTAGGTAGAGTTATGCATAGATAATAAACAGAGTAGAAGCCACATAAAAAGGGGGGGGACAATGAAAATAGTCTGGAGTCTTTGACAATTATTAGGGCCTTCCTCTGACACCGCATGGTATAGAGGTCCTGGATGGCAGGAAGCTTGGCCCTGGTGATGTACTGGGCCATACGCCCTACCCTCTGTAGTGCCATGCGGTCGGAGGCCGAGCAGTTGCCATACCAGGCGGTGATGTACCCAGTCAGGATGCTCTCAATGGTGCAGCTGTAGAACCTTTTGAGGATCTGAGGACCCATGCCAAATCTTTTCAGTCTCCTGAGGGGGAAGAGGCTTTGTCATGCCCTCTTCACGACTGTCTTGGTGTGTTTGGACCATGATAGTTTGTTGGTGATGTGGACACCAAGGAACTTGAAACTCTCAACCTGCTCCACTACAGCCCTGTCGATGAGAATGGGGGCGTGCTCGGACCTCAGTTTATTGTGTTAGATCAAAGTAAAGGCATGTACTATATTACACTCTGCAACACACTGACATCTGTCATATTGACACTGTATTACACGTTTACGCTACAGTTATCAGTACTAAGTGTAATTTACTGTATGTATGTTCAAGTCCCCCCTACTCTCCCCGAGCTAAAATAAGAAGTATGGTGTTGTAAGTGTACTGGGTGAAAGGGCAGAGTCATTGCCAACCTCTGAGGTAATTATGTCTTTGTGTTTATAGAATGTTGACTCCCTATGCTTTCTCTCTCTTTCTTGCACTCCATCTCTCCCTCCCTCCCTCTCTACCACTCTCCCTCTCCCTCCTCCCTTTCCCCCTTCTGTTCTTCGCACCAGCCGTCTCCCTCTGGGAAGAGCTGCCTGAGATGTTGGCTTGGCCATACATCTCTGTCAAAATCTCTATGAATAAATTAACCTTTTAAAGATTAGTGCACCCTAATACCTCAGGGTTTTTGCACACAGAACAAACACGGAGAAAGGTTTTTTTCCCCTCTAAGCATCACCAAGTTGGTGTGTTCCATGAATTGAGAATTTAAGGCACAATCCCCTTTTTTTATTTTTTGAATTTTGTTGTTGTGCATTTGTATGGTGCCTTCAGAAAGTATTTATACTCATTGACTTATTACATTTTATATTTGTTTCTCAACCATCTACACACAATACCCAATAATGACAAGGTGGGAACATATTTTTAGACATCTTTCCAAATGTATTGAGAATTGAATCCTGATATCTCATTTACATAAGTATTCACACCCCTGAGTCAACTTTTTCGGAACACGTTTGGTGGAGATTGCAGCTTTGAGTTGTCTTTGTTATGTCTGTATCAGCTTTGCACCTCTGGATTTGGGGATGTTCTCCCATTCTTCCTTGCAGCTCTGTTGAGTTGGATGGGGATCGGCGGTGAACAGCAATCTTCAAGTATTTCCTCAGATTTTCAATGGGATTCAAGTCTGGGCTTTCAAGTCAACGACTTTCACATTCTTGTTCTGAAGCCATCCCAGTGTTGCTTTGGCTGTATGTTTGGGGTCATTGTCCTTTTGGAACATAACTCTCCGGCCCAGTCTAAGGCCGTTTGTACTCTGAAACAGGTTCTCATCAAGCATTTGGCTCCATTCATTGTTCAATCTATCCTTACCGGTCGCTCAGTCCCTGCCTTTGAAAAGCATCCCCATAGCATGATGCTGCCACCACCATGCTTCACAGTAGGGATGGTGTTAGATGGGTGATGAGCTGTGCCTGGTTTTCCCCAGACATAGCACTTTGCATTCAGGCCAAAGAGTACATTTTTTGTCTCATAATATATAAATAATAATATAATAATATATGCCATTTGGCAGATGCTTTTATCCAAAGCGACTTACAGTCATGTGTGCATACATGTGTGCATACATTCTACGTATGGGTGGTCCCGGGGATCGAACCCACTACCCTGGCGTTACAAGCGCCATGCTCTACCAACTGAGCTACAGAAAACCACAGAATATTTTTGCCTTATGCTCTGTCTTTCACATGTGTTTTTGCAAACTCCAGGCGTGCTGTCGTGTCTTTTTCTCTGGAGTGGCTTCTGTGTGGCCCCTCTCCCATAAAAGCCAGATTGGTGAAGTGCTGTAAATACTGTTGTCCTTCTGGCAGGTTCTCTAATCTTAGCCAAGGAACTCTGTAGTTCTGTCAGTGGTCATTGGGTTCTTGGTCACCTCCCTGACCAAGGTCCTTCTTGCCCGGTTGCTCAGTTTGGTTGGATAGCCAGCTCTAGGCAAAGTCTGGGTAGTTCCATATTTTTTCCATTTCCCAATGATGGATAACACGGTGCTCTTGGAACCACTCTAGAAATTGTTATATACACTTCCCCAGATATCACAATTCTCTGAGATCTGCAGACAGTTCCTTGGACTTCATTGTGTAGTTTCTGCTCTGACATGCACTGTCAACTGTGGGACCTTTATAGAGACATGTATGTTTCTTTCAAAATCATGTCCAAACAATTGAATTGTCTACAGGTGGACTCCCAAGTTGTGGTGACATCTCAAGGATGGTCAAGGGAAATTGGGTGCACCTGAGCTCAAGTTGGAGTGTCATAAGTTGGAGTGTCATAGAAAAGGGGTGTGAATACTTATGTAAATTTGATTTCTGAATTTAATTTTCAATATATTTCAGTTGCGTTGCATGGGTAAAATCACTGAGGGAGCCAAGCCAGGAATAATAGCTATATTACAACCTATGTGTTGTTGCCGACATTTTCGGACTACTTAACATCAAATCACCTATGCTTAGTCTAATACAGTGACAACTATGATAACAATTTAGTCCAATCAACGTAAGATTAATATGATATGGCTGTCCATGGTACTGATTTCTGTCTGTGGATGCGTGCAAGTATATGTTTTTGGGGGGAACTTACCCAGAAATCCAAATGCCATCATTTGCTCTTTCATGGGCAATGATTCTCCAGGCCAGCTACTGTAGTTAACATTATCCTGCTACATCTAGCTACATATTGAACTTCCATCCTCTCAGGCCTGGGGCACAATGTATGAATTAATGGTTGGATCAGAAATGCCGTTACAATCACTTGCCAGTACGGAGAATTAAGTAAAAACCACAAGTCCAAATCCCTATCTCCATCCATGGCTAATTTAGGAAAGGGACGATTTTAGCTAGCTAGCGAGCCAGTGGAGGACAACGACATTATGAGATGCAACAATTCATTTTTTTCTGTGAATGATGTTTGGCTTGTGATTGGTGTGAAGCCAAAACCCAACCTTGACTTTTTTATTGGTGCGCCAGGACCATTCACAGTTGAGCTTACTCAACCAATCAGCGTTGAGCTAAGCTATTATTCTATTTTTTTCTATCAAAGGAAGCCGAGTGCTCGCTGGCTTCCCTTGCATTCAATGCCAGGTGTGTCAGTAGTGTCATACTCTTTTTGACCAAACAGCATCCGATAGATGACCTGAACATACCGAGACAGAAGAGAGCTGTTTCGCTCGCTCAGATGCTTTCTCTGGTGAGATACGTTCAGCCTCTTGCGACTTGAAGGAAAATGATAAAACACAAAGATAATTGTAGTTTTCCGGGGGGAGGGGAAGGAGTCTTGACCTCCCTTGGCACCCATGAGTACATGCCACTGGTACATTTGCTAACAATTTTCAAACATGTTTTCACTTTGTCATTATGGGGTATTGTGTGTAGATGGGTGAGGAAAATAAATTTATTTAATCCATTTTGAATTCAGGCTGTAACACAACAAAATGTGGAGTAAGTTGAGGGATATGGATATTTTCTTATGGCTCTGTATATGGACATAGTTGTTTATGTTCACACTTCAGACAATGAAACATGGGATGAGGTTGGTAAATTACGGCTCAACTGAATGTTAGAGTTGTGTACCTTTAAAAAAATAATATATATATATATATATGGTTTAATGCTTTTGCATTGTACATTTTTAAATATAATAGTGGAAGAAAATGGCTAATTATACTTAATATTTAACAGAAACAAAGTAAAGAATGTTTCTGTAGAAATATTGCCTTTCTGTGAGGGTTCACTGTAAAGTTAAAGCATTTTTACATCTAACAGCAGTGACAACAATTAAGTGCATTGCATCATTTCAATCTGTGACCCTCAATCCCCCTCCTTTGTATAATTTGACCCTATACCACTGCCTTCCATTTTCCAATTTCCATTCGCTCTTGAAATAGGCCAAAAAACCTAACCATTCATTCTAGTGATGTGCAGGTTATTCATAACCTGCAGTCCTCCCGGTTATATCTATGGGGCGGACGGTTTTAGGGTCATTTAATATTATGTGGATGAAGGGTGTGGTGTTGGCGGGTGGGTTGACTAAAGAGAAAAGGATACTTTTAAAAATGTATAATTCTAGTGCAATTTATATCTATATCTATTGAGGGTTTTCTGTCATTGTTTTAGGCTACCTGGCATTAGTGCTTAAGCCTAGACTTTAGGGTCTAACAGCTGATTCAAATAATCAAAGCTTGGTGATTAGTTGATTATGTGAATCAGCTGTGTGGTGCTAGGGCAATAACCAAAACGTGCACTCCTTGGGGTCCCCAGGACCGAGTTTGGGGAAGCCCTGGCCTAACTGTAGCCTACGCTCACCAAATAGCCTTTACACACCAATCGCCAAACGCTTTTGGGAACAGACAGAAGTTTACGTTGATCCACGGAGGCAAAAAGGGCAACATCAGAGTAGAATTCAAAAAGAGAAAAGCTGTGAAGTGTAGAGTTGAACATTACAAGATAAGGAAGGGCCAGGAAGGTCATGTTTGGGAAAGAGTTCATGAAGTGGTAACATGGGATTAAAGCAGTGCTGGCTATGTTATGTGTGATTGTGAGGATGCTGTCCAAATTCAACAGTCACAAGACTGGGGCTTCAATTAGACCTATGGCACGTCAAGGGAACTGTAGCCTACTGTTCAGATAGCTTAAATGGAAAGTGAAATCTGGACACTGACTGTAGGTCTATAACCTCTCACATAGCCTTAATATTAACTCCTGCAGAATTAAGCACTTCTTAATAAAATGATACACCAATTGTAGGCTAATATTCCTTTTCAGCATCTTGAGAGAATGTGAATGCGCAGTTAGATACCATCTGTAGAGGTGCTATCTTCATCAACATCATAAAAGATGATAGTATTTCAACCACGTGCAATACGCATCCGAGCCAAAGTTAAATTTCACGGGAAACATGCTGGGTCGTTTTCACAGCTTTCTATTTCCTTATAGACATGTTGACTAACAAATAGCCTATCAAAATGTCCGAAATGATAAACCCAAACATATCTAAATGAGGCCAAAACAAATCCTCCACCCCCTGTCAATTTGTTTTTTCGTTGTCTCTGACAACAGTGCATTTTCTATATTAGCGGGTTAGGGTCTGGTGCGGGCCTCATTTTCACTTTATCATATATAGTCAGGCGGTTGTGGATGTGTTATTAGCAATTGCGGGCAGGTGCTGGTGAACAAACAGTTGACCCGCGCCACTAATTCATTAATCGAAAGGATTATGCAACAACAACAAAAATGACATAGCTAAAAGCCACGTCTTTTCAATTCGTTTTTTTTAATGAAAAGTCGTATGTAGGCCGACTCACTGTTGCACTGTTTTGGGTCTTGGGTTTACAATGGGCTACACAATCTATGTGAAAAATTTGAATCAAGCTGGTCTGGGAATTCCTTTTACTTACTTATTGCATTCCATTTACACCATACGAAGCAGGTAATTATTGGCAGCTTGACAAAGTATCACTGATTCTTTGGCAGAAAAAAAGGCCACTTTTGCTTGTGTGTTAAAGCAAAAATCTGAAATAAAGGGAGGAATCAGATTTTATAGACACTTTAAACCTTTCAGTTGTACCAGTTTAAACATGTTTCCTACAATCTGTTTCAACACAGCTCTGGGAGATTGTCCAGTTTTAAGACGGAGAGTTTCTTGTTGTTCTTTATATAAAAACCTGCCTAAAGCAGGGAGCATTTGGACTCACCCAAGCCTTTTCCAATGACTACACCTGGAGCTTCTCCAAGCACCCTTAGGAGCAAAGACGGAATATACTGTATGTGACTGTGTCTGCTTTTATGGCATGCTCGGTGCCGAAGATGGACTAGATAGGGTTTTCGTCATTGTTTTAGGAACGTGAAGAAGTCTTGTTGAACACTTTTTTTGTGTGTGTGTGTGTGTGTGTGTGTGTGTGTGTGTGTGTGTGTGTGTGTGTGTGTGTGTGTGTGTGTGTGTGTGTGTGTGTGTGTGTGTGTGTGTGTGTGTGTGTGTGTGTGTGTGTGTGTGTGTGTGTGTGTGTGTTTTTTTCCCCCCAGACAACAGTGCTCTCTTGTTGGTGATTGGACCAGGACTATCCACCTTGTTTTTTCAAACAAATCAGGATAATTATGAAGAGCAGGTTTTAGGTTGAAATTCCTTCTTGAAAAATAAACTGTTCATGACTGGGAGAATATGACATGTATTGGCTATGTCACTGGTTTTGGGTTTCACTCTTAGAGCAGGCAGAGGCGTCTCCTGGACTTCCTGACTCCTAGCTGGTGCCAACTCATGTACTGGAGGTTTTTCCCCTTACATTTTTTTTTTTGTTGGGGGGGGGTGATTTCAGAGGAGGGGGTTGGGATTTAAACGAGAGGTTTTCACTCCCGCCAGTCCCCCTGGTCCCGATTCTCCCCTGTTCGACCTCATCGCTCAATCTTCGTTTAGCCCTGACATGTTTTAGCCAAGAACTCCCGGGCTAATTTATGTCTGTAAAGACACGTTTGGCAAAGGGGAGCTTCCAGTAAAGGCCACTGCCTGAGCCACTGACCCATCCTGCGGGGGAGAGTGGCTAATTTGATTTATTTTAGAGGACTGGGGAAGCAGCGCTGCATTACTGCAGAACTCTCTACTGTGCTGTGCCATCTTGGAGAAATTGGGATTTTCCAAATGTTTTTGGGGATGTTTTTCAGAAGCTGTTGAACTTTCGAGGGCAGCAGTTTGGTAGTTTTTGACCTTTTATAATAATCATAATCCCTGACGGCAGACCAAAATGTGGCTCCGTTGTATAGTGGAACATCCTCTTATGTCATAAAGCCTGACACTGCGGTGCACTGTGCAATTATCAGAGCTGGCCCCCAGACAAGCTCTCGGTGCCCTTATAGATTTATGTGAAGAATTCACATGCATAATGGTGAAGTCGAAGTCATTAAACTGTCAAAGTTCAGCAGCAGAGAGTTAGTCGGTCTCACACACCACAGTCCCCCTTGCTCCTTGGGTCTGCAGAAGCTTAGCTGAGATACCTTATTAACTGTGGCCGCCCCAGTGCTGGTGAGAGCAGAGGGTTGAGGCTGGGAGGGGTTAGCTGGCCCTGTAGAGCCACAGTCACCACTTGTGTACAATGTACACAAGTGGTGACTGTAGTACAGTAATACAATGTTCTGGATCAAGACAATAATTAGTCATACTATGTATGTAGCTCTTGCTGGAGTTGTTGTTTAAATATTTCTGACCCTGCCTGAGACCTCCATGCAGTGTCCTCTTCCAGATAGTCAGGATTGAGGCACTTACCGTTCTGTCTCAATAGGAGGCTCCAGAGCCCACTGAATGCCCTCTCCTCGCCCCAAACGGTGACTGTTGCTCGCCTGTCGGACAACCCAGTGCAGCAGCCAACACATGGAAATGCTTGATTTGATATAGTGTCATTTTACATTGTAGAAATGAGTGCATGTATTCCTCTCCCCCTCCACCCTGACCCACGGAGTGTGAAATGCGATGCAGGGTTACTACCAGGGTTTGGGAAAAAAACAAAAAACAGACTTCTTATTAAACTGTTATCTACTGACACAAGGAGGTTGTGGAAGTCTGGAGTATGTGGTCTTAAACCATAAGTGCCCCCCCCCCCCCTGTCTCGGTGAACATGTTGCCACACTGATAAGACAGCTGGAGTGCTCTCATATCTTGTATGCTTTAACATAGAGCAGAGGTGAAGGATGTGTCCTGCCCGTTCTCTGTACATTGTGTGTAGTGTCTCCAAGACTCTTACTAGCACAGGATGTATGTTGACACTGGAGAGATGTGGTATTTGTTGTCAGTTAGAGGAAGTCAGAAAACCATTTACACCCACACTGTTACGTCGCTGACTTAACATTTTACGTTTTTTGAATGGTCTAATCTAACTAGTTAAACATTTTTAACTCAACTTAATTCTCTGAGTAGATAAACATAACAGAAGTTAAAAATTGAGTCAATTGAAATAAATGTTTTAATTGTAATCTATAGCCTATTGAAACTCCAAATTAGATTCTCCTCAGCTCTTCCTTGTTTTTCTCCTCAGCTCTTCCTTGTTTTTCTCCTCAGCTCTTCCTTGTTTTTCTCCTCTGCTCTTCCTTGTTTTTCTCCTCTGCTCTTCCTTGTTTTTCTCCTCAGCTCTTCCTTGTTTTTCTCCTCTGCTCTTCCTTGTTTTTCTCCTCTGCTCTTCCTTGTTTTTCTCCTCTGCTCTTCCTTGTTTTTCTCCTCAGCTCTTCCTTGTTTTTCTCCTCTGCTCTTCCTTGTTTTTCTCCTCTGCTCTTCCTTGTTTTTCTCCTCTTTCCTTGTTTTTCTCCTCTGCTCTTCCTTGTTTTTTTCTGCCTTCTGCTCTTCTTCCTTGTTTTTTCCTCTGCTCTTCCTTGTTTTTCTCCTCTGCTCTTCCTTGTTTTTCTCCTCTGCTCTTCCTTGTTTTTCTCCTCTGCTCTTCCTTGTTTTTCTCCTCTGCTCTTCCTTGTTTTTCTCCTCTGCTCTTCCTTGTTTTTCTCCTCAGCTCTTCCTTGTTTTTCTCCTCTGCTCTTCCTTGTTTTTCTCCTCAGCTCTTCCTTGTTTTTCTCCTCAGCACTTCCTTGTTTTCTCCTCTGCTCTTCCTTGTTTTTCTCCTCAGCTCTTCCTTGTTTTTCTCCCCTGCTCTTCCTTGTTTTTCTCCTCTTTTCCTTGTTTTCTCCTCTGCTCTTCCTTGTTTTTCTCCTCTTTTCCTTGTTTTTCTCCTCTGCTCTTCCTTGTTTTTTTCAGCACTTCCTTGTTTTTCTCCTCAGCTCTTCCTTGTTTTTCTCCTCTGCTCTTCCTTGTTTTTCTCCTCTGCTCTTCCTTGTTTTTCTCCTCTGCACTTCCTTGTTTTTCTCCTCTGCTCTTCCTTGTTTTTCTCCTCTGCTCTTCCTTGTTTTCTCCTTTCTTCCTTGTTTTTCTCCTCTGCTCTTCCTTGTTTTTCTCCTCTGCTCTTCCTTGTTTTTCTCCTCTGCTCTTCCTTGTTTTTTCCTCTGCTCTTCCTTGTTTTTCCTCTGCTCTTCCTTGTTTTTCTCCTCTGCTCTTCCTTGTTTTTCTCCTCAGCTCTTCCTTGTTTTTCTCCTCAGCACTTCCTTGTTTTTCTCCTCAGCACTTCCTTGTTTTTCTCCTCAGCACTTCCTTGTTTTTCTCCTCAGCTCTTCCTTGTTTTTCTCCTCAGCTCTTCCTTGTTTTTCTTGCACTTCCTTGTTTTTCTCCTCTGCTCTTCCTTGTTTTTCTCCTCAGCTCTTCCTTGTTTTTCTCCTCTGCTCTTCCTTGTTTTTCTCCTCTGCTCTTCCTTGTTTTTCTCCTCTGCCCTTCCTTGTTTTTCTCCTCTGCTCTTCCTTGTTTTTCTCCTCTGCTCTTCCTTGTTTTTCTCCTCAGCTCTTCCTTGTTTTTTTCTCTCCTAGCATTCATCCCCTGACTCTCCATGTGATGTGTAGGGGAGCAGAGCTGAAAAGCTAACAACTTCAAGGCTTTGACAGATTGTGAAAAGGGCTGATGTGTGTTACTGTTCTGGGTTGTAAAGGAAAGGCTGCAGGCAGAGGGACTGCTTGGGAGTGATCCAGGACCGTCGAGCCCCCCCCCCCCCAGCCAAAGACCAGAGGAGAGGAGGTCCACTGTTATGATGTAGGTCATCAAAGCTTCAAAATAACAGTGCCAGTTGTGATTTCCTGAAATTTAGCAGGGATTTTTTTTTCTTCTTGTGCAGAGGAGAAAGTGCTGGGAGTATTCAGCGCTGAATGTGAGTGTATGTACAGTGCCTCTGCAGAAATATTGTCGTCGTTCGGGCCTACAGCTGCTGCCGAAGCCTGTGTGGAAAAAGCTCCCCAGCCAAGTGGTCAAACAGCTCCAGCTCTGAGCTTCTGTTCACCGCCTGGCCTCCAGGCAGCCCACAGAGATTTAAGCAAACAAAACACCTCCAAGCCCAAGAACCAAACCAGCAGACCCAATCCCCCATACAATGCTTATTTCTATCCCAAATGACTTTTCTCTTTAGGACAAGACATGGAGTTACAGTACATTTAGTTGAAGAATAATGGAGAGAAATACTCTAAATGTTCGAAATACTCTAAATGTTCGTAAGAACTTAAGATAGAAGTTTGATATTTTTTAAATCCTTTAATCCTTCTTTTAAAAGGAATGAATAATTTGTAGTAGTAGTTATAATCAGATTTTTTTTATATTTAAAAAATGGTTCATCATATCTGAGGCCTGTGTCCACTGAGAGGATTGTCAGTATAAGATGTCGGTGGGAAAGTGAACAGGATCCACATGTGTTCCCCGTTACAAAGAGACCAGAGTCTCTCTTAACTGAACAAATGAACCTGTTTGTGCAGGGGGGGGACAAAGCGTTCTCACTTTCACACCTACACACCGCTGCCGCCCTAGCTGTACTCTCAACTACCGCCTGAAGAACAGTAAAACTGTTCAAATGCTTCCTTGGCCCCAAAGTCTGCACTAGTTCCACTAATCTCTCCGCTAGTCAAGAACCTGGAGAGGGCTGTCACCTTTCCTGTCACGCTCTGCTGCCCGCAGCCCATTGGCCAGCGGCAGATTTATTTCTCCCTGTCACAGCCAATAGTGTGGCGGCGTGGCTCAGCCCACTGTTTAGTTACAGTGACAAACATGCTGATTAGAGAGGCCCAGATGATGGATGGCCCCTCGCCAGAGAGCAGCAAGAGTTTTTATCGGGTCATAATGGACCTGACACTGCACAGCCCTCTCTCTCCGTCCTCGACGGTGGAGCCCCGCCCCCACGGGTCACGCTCAAAAGGTCACGAGTTAACAGGCCAGCCTTTACTGAGCCCGCCATCTCCAAAATGACTTGTTTTGAGTCATATTTGCAGTCACTCCATCATCATCACCGCTACGACTCCTCTGTTCCCCATTTCACCCGTGGCCCCTTTCTCTCCGGTGACCGGCTCCCATCGTTGGTCAAATGGGAGAGTATGAAACCCTGTTTTGTTATTTAAGCAGTGCACTGGCCCTCTCTTTCACTCTCCCTCTCTTCTTCTTGCTGCATTGTAGTGGAATCATTTCGGCCAATCAGAGAATGAGGCTCGTGGACTGTGTCGGGTGTTGTGTTGAGTCATGCTTGAGAAGCTGCCCAATCTGAAAACTATAGCTGTTAATCCACTCTTGAGTTGTGCAGTATGTAGACCTTTGCCGATGGCACTCAAGCCCGGTGGGATTTTTTTCTACGGCTGAATTGATCAGCTGACCTTGACAGGTTTAGTTTGTGTCGCTGTGCTTTTCTTGATTCATGTTCATTGATTAATCATAATGCAATGACAGACCTCTGACATTTTCAGAACGGCTGTTAAGATGAGCACGCACAACGTACCGATTCCTGTGATAAAAAAATAAACATTTCAAGTCAGTAGGAGCTCATAAGTGCAATGCTTGAAGGACCAGACTTGAGCCCGAGTGGTGTCCACACCACCTCTGCGTCTATATGCCTTGGTTCAGATGGTCAGTGGAGATTGATGAGGTTTAGCACTGCGGCCCTGAGTCCTGGGGGCCACAGCTCTCGCAACACACCAGGACATGGATGCCTGGAGGCAGAGCGCGGAGAGAGAGTGGGAGGAAAGGAACAGGGAACAGCATCTCATTTTGTATTCTTTTGGAAACGGATGCTTGGCTGCATTAATGACTCCTAACTAAAACATTCATAAAGTGTTATTGGATTTTAAATACCGGGGTTAAGAACTGTGACCTTGGAGGTCTCAAGGTTACCATTTTCTTCACCTCTATACCCAAACCACTTTTCCCCGCTTGGCTCTCCTTTTCGCTCTCTTTCTTTCTGTCTTTCCTGGCCCCCATTCTTCCTTTTGGTTCTGGACGGTCTGCTGACATCACGGGGGGCGCTGCTCCAAATTGGATGCAGAGAGTGAGAAGTTCACCAGTAGCCCGGGGCAGCGAATATTTTTCCATTTATTTAGAAGAGTGGGGAGAAAAGGGGAGGGGGGGGGGGGGGGAGCAGGACATGCAGACACAGGGGCCCAACACATTACAGGTTAAGTAATGAGTAATCAACAACGGTTCCTTCTGTGTACACCCCTCCTCTCAATCTCATGGTTAAGTGAGCCACGGCAGGGAACTAGGACAGAGTCCCCCTTGGACACCTTATTGTAGGGGAGAAAAGAGAGACGGACATGGGGTCGAATTCAATCAATCCCACACTGCATTAAATCCACAGTAAGGATTCACGCAATCCCACGGCCACTTGCTGCTGAAACAACATGCTTTTGTTCGATAATGATTTTTCTTCTTCTCAAGTGTAAGTTTCTCAGGGTTGATTTAAATTCCAGTTATACACATACTGCGCGTGTCAGTGAGAAACTGGCGCGAGGCCACTCTTCTCTGTGGTGCAGTACAGGAAATAGACCAGTCAGAGTATCACCTCATCCCTCTGCCTGTCCCCGTGCTGAGTACGTGTGCTAGTGTGTGGGGGATAGAGGGGCTCGGAGAGAAATCAAGGAAATCCTGGGCTCAGGTCCTAGTGTGTGTTGTGTGTGTGTGTGCGTGTGCGTGTGCGTGTACGAGCGAGCTGCAGCCCAGGCCTGTAGGAAAGCCTACACACACTTGCACAGTCACACACAATGTATATCACATTTCGTAGTCGACGCTCAAACTCGCACTCGTGTCGCACTTATGGTTCTAATCACCAGATCATTCTCTGCATTAACGCCGCACCTTCCAAATGAATTGCAGTTGCGTTAAGTTAAATTTAAAAAAGTATCTGGCTGACTGAGCCACCTGGTCCACGGTGACGATAAGGACGTTGTTTCCCGCGTTCTCTCATACCAGTTCGTATTCTGACCCAGTGATATCTGGCCAAACGGATTGGACGTTGACTTGGTAAATCATTATGAAGGACAAGGCCCTTAAAGCACTGCAACTGTAATCTGGTGAAAGAGCAAGTGCTAAGCCACCATGAAATAGACGTTGGGAGTTTGGTGCCGGGCCCAGTTTGTTTTGTCACCCTGCCAAACCATGTGTATGGACCAGAGGGAACCTCGAGACGTTTTTACAGTGCAGCCGTACAATTCCAATCCATTTTACGCTAATGTTGTGGAGGCGGTACTCAATCGTCTCTCAACTGCTCAAGTTCAAGACCTGGGCTTTTTACTGGTCGGCGTCTTCTATGTCATCATCGCTGAAATCCACGAAGCAGAGTCCGTCATGTCAGCCATCTTGAGCAGTTGTTAATGGCTTAATTATAGCCTAGTCATTCTGCGCCTTGGACTGTGTGCTGGAACGATCCCATTTGGTACGTGACTAGACATAGTCCAGGGACAGCCAGTTAAACTGGCCACCATGCAATAAACACAGTAAATAAACCACATTTCAATAGCATGCCTTTGCTCCACCAGTTTACTTTTTTTTTGCAGTAATGACGCCCAGCTAGAGATGAAGTTGATAGCTCTTAATAGTGTCTGCCTTGGTTACAATGCAGGCAATATTTTATTAGTCTGTTTGAGTCAGACCACAGAGCTGTTAATAAAGGTCCAAAATAGCCCATAAAAGTTGTGCCAAACCTGATTTTTGTGTCAGCCGTGTAATATCACACTGAACACAACAATAAACGCAACATGCAACAATTTCAAAGATTTTACTGAGTTACAGTTCATATAAGGAAATCAGTCAATTGAAATAAATGAATTAGGCCCTAATCTATGGATTTCACGCGACCTCTCCTTTGCATAGAGTTGATCAGGCTGTTGATTGTGGACTATGGAATGTTGTTCCACTTCAATGGTTGTGCAAAGTCCTGGATATTAGCGGGAACTGGAACAAATTGTCGTACACGTTAATCCAGAGCATCCCGAACATGCTCAATGGGTGACATGTCTGGTGAGCATGCAGGCCATAAAATAACTGGGACAGCCTCAGCTTCCAGGAATTGTGTACAGATCCTTGCGACATGGGGCAAGTGCATTATCATGCTGAAACATGAGGTGATGGCGGTGAATGAATGGCCCGACAATGGGCCTCGGGATCTCGTCACGGAATCTCTGTGCATTCAAAATGCCATCAATACAATTCTATTGTGTTCATTGTCCGTAGCTAATGCCTGCCCATACCATAACCTCACCGCCACCATGGGGCACTCGGTTCACAACGTTGACCATGGGGCACTCTGTCCACACGACGCCATCTGACCGGTACTGTTGAAACAGGGGTTCATCCGTGAAGAGCACACTTCTCCAGAGTGCCAGGGGCCATCGATGGAGAGCATTTTCCCACTGAAGTCAGTTACGACGCCAAAATGCAGCCAGGTCAAGACCTTGTTGAGGACAACAAGCACGCAGATGAGCTGAGATGGTTTCTGACGGTTTATGCAGAAATTCTTCGGTTGAGAAAACCCACAGTTTCATCAGCTGTCCGGGTGGCTGGTCTCAGGCGATCCTTCAGGTGAAGAAGCTGGATCTGGAGGTCCTGGACGGGCGTGGTTACACGTGGGTTGCGGTTGTGAGGTCGGTTAGACATGCTGCAAATTCTCTAAAAAAGCTTTGGAGGTGGCTTATGGTAGAGAAATTAACATTACATTATTTGGCAACATCTCTGGTGGACATTCCTGCAGCCAGTATGCCAATTGCACGATTCCTCAATTTGAGACATCGGTGGCATTGTCAAGTGACAAAACTGCATATTTTAGAGTGGCCTTTTTATTGTCCCCCACACAGTAATCATCATGCTGTTTAATCAGCTTCTTGGTATGCCTGTCAGTTTAAGCTATCTCTGCGATCTTGTATTTCAGTTCATAAAACATGGGACCAACACTTTACGTTTATATATGTTTGTTCAGTATATTTTATCTTTATTTAACTAGGCAAGTCAGTTAAGAACACATTCTTATTTTCAATGACGGCCTAGGAACGGTGGGTTAACTGCCTGTTCAGGGGCAGAACGACAGAATTATACCTTGTCAGCTCTGGGATTTGAACTTGCAACCTTTCGGTTACTAGTCCAACGCTCTTACCACTAGGCTACCCTGACGCCCCATAGACATTTGTGATTGGGAATTAGTCATTTCTCGCGTAAGCAGGCAATATCAATATGTTTCGTTTCAGAGCTAAAGAGCTAATCCAGTCAATCAATGGCCAGCATCTCTAAAACATCTCATTCCCTAGACCTACACAAATGATTGGTTCCCTTTTTAGTATCTCCCAACTCCAATGGTCCAGCTTGCCCCGTCCATATGTCAATGGTATTTCATATTCAGGCAGCTGAACTTTATTCCACTTTAGCGTTACACGCTTGGCCGTGGAATGATTAGCATAATTGCTTGTGTTCACATATGGCTCATATCGACAGAAATGCATATCAAGGAGGTCTCCATAATCACCATAATTATAATGGAGGATGCAATTATTATTATTATTGCCTTATTAGTGTTGATTTTGTTTTGCACACTTATTATAGCTGGCTTGTAAAAGACACACACAAGAAAGAAAACTAAGGGAGCAATTTCATCCTTAAACCATTGGCCCTCCAGGCGTTAATTCTTAACCTCCTCCGACACGGCTTCCTCAGGCTCGTCCCCAAGGTTAACATATCTTTAATAAAAGTTAATAAGTGGAAATGCAGCGGGCTAAATCTGTCCGTCGACCTCGGAGTAATCGGCCCGGTCCGGGGCTCTCGGACGTGACTAAATTGGACTTTCGCCGCCCCCCTTTTTTTGTTTTTCGCTCCACTTCGTATTATTTTGTGTGTGTCGTTTGGGAGTAAATTGCTTTCTTATGTGCTGTGTGCGTTTCTGGACGGCCTTCTGTTACTTATCTGATTTGGGTTTGCTTGGAAATGTAGCAAAGCCCAGAGGGCTGGTCGAAACCGCTCTGTCAAATGTAGCTTGTGCAACCCTCCAGATTTATACAGAGAGCTGTTCTGTTGTTGGACACACACAGTACCTCTCCTGCCTGCCCAGGGAGTTGGCACGTGTGTGTTTATGCCAGCCTGAGGTAGATGTTTACCACGTCAATCCTCTTTAAAGTCCCAATTAGCCTCATTTAGCCAGTTTGGACTGCCTCTGAACAATAGTTGAGCCGTTTGAGAGTTTCAACCAAGAATAATTCTGTTGATCTCCGACCATCGGCATCAGATGTCAAGAACATGGCTGCCATGGGATTGTCTCCCGGGCAATATTGACAAATTGCAACTGGAGTCTGCGACCTGTTGTCCAACTCTGAAGTTGACCAATCTTCCTTTAGCTGTCTATGACACCGAACAATGAAGCATATTTTTTACCTTGCTGCTCAGTAGGTGATCTAGTGCCTCAGCCCAAGTGATGCACCTTCGGAGGAATTTACAGTATTGTACAGAAAAGCCCGGACAAACAGAACACGTGACGAATTCAAATCTACAAACTTCCTCATCATTTCTAC